>NC_058082.1:452243912-452515781 GCF_014858855.1 Bufo gargarizans
TGACCAATCTCTGATAATGTGACCTTGTGACATCATCAGCATGTGATACATCACATAACCAAGCTCTGATCATGTGACCCTGTGACGTCATCAGCTGGCGGCTATTTCAAAGCGCCCGACATGACTGACCAATGCTCTGTAATGTTCCAGATACCGGGAGACCATCGGACGCTGCACGCTGACAGAAAACACTGCTTTAAAGGCAAACTGGCCCAGAAACAATATCATTGCCAATGTATTATGGACCAAAGCCTCTGCCCCTGCATTATTGATTTTACTGAGCTGGGATGACTCTTTGGTAAACAAGAGATAATACATCTTAACTAGAGTTGAGCGGACACCTGGATGTTCGGGTTCGAGAATTTCGGCCGAACTTCCCGGAAATGTTCGGGTTCGGGATCCGAACCCGAACCGAACTTCGTCCCGAACCCGAACCCCATTGAAGTCAATGGGGACCCGAACTTTTCGGCACTAAAAAGGCTGTAAAACAGCCCAGGAAAGGGCTAGAGGGCTGCAAAAGGCAGCAACATGTAGGTAAATCCCCTGCAAACAAATGTGGATAGGGAAATGAATTAAAATAAAAATAAAATAAATAAAAATTAACCAATATCAATTGGAGAGAGGTCCCGTAACAGAGAATCTGTCTTCATGTCAGCAGAGAATCAGTCTGCATGTCATAGCAGAGAATCAGGCTTCACGTCAGCCACCACTGCAACAGTCCATTGTCATATATTTAGGCCCAGCACCCAGGCAGAGGAGAGAGGTCCCGTAACAGAGAATCTGGCTTCATGTCAGCAGAGAATCAGTCTGCATGTCATAGCAGAGAATCAGGCTTCATGTCACCCAACATTGGAACAGTCCATTGGCATATATTTTGGCCCAGGCACCCAGGCAGAGGAGAGAGGTCCCGTAACAGAGAATCTGTCTTCATTTCAGCAGAGAATCAGTCTGCATGTCATAGCAGAGAATCAGGCTTCACGTCAGCCACCACTGCTACAGTCCAGTGTCATATATTTAGGCCCAGCACCCAGGCAGAGGAGAGAGGTCCCGTAACAGAGAATCTGTCTTCATGTCAGCAGAGAATCAGTCTGCATGTCATAGCAGAGAATCAGGCTTCACGTCAGCCACCACTGCAACAGTCCATTGTCATATATTTAGGCCCAGCACCCAGGCAGAGGAGAGAGGTCCCGTAGCAGAGAATCTGGCTTCATGTCAGCAGAGAATCAGTCTGCATGTCATAGCAGAGAATCAGGCTTCACGTCACCCAACATTGGAACAGTCCATTGGCATATATTTAGGCCCAGGCACTCAGGCAGAGAAGAGAGGTCCCGTAACAGAGAATCTGTCTTCATGTCAGCAGAGAATCAGTCTGCATGTCATAGCAGAGAATCAGGCTTCACGTCAGCCACCACTGCAACAGTCCATTGTCATATATTTAGGCCCAGCACCCAGGCAGAGGAGAAAGGTCCCGTAACAGAGAATCTGGCTTCATGTCAGCAGAGAATCAGTCTGCATGTCATAGCGGAGAATCAGGCTTCACGTCAGCCACCACTGCAACAGTCCATTGTCATATATTTAGGCCCAGCACCCAGGCAGAGGAGAGAGGTCCCGTAACAGAGAATCTGGCTTCATGTCAGCAGAGAATCAGTCTGCATGTCATAGCAGAGAATCAGGCTTCACGTCACCCAACATTGGAACAGTCCATTGGCATATATTTAGGCCCAGGCACCCAGGCAGAGGAGAGAGGTCCCGTAACAGAGAATCTGTCTTCATGTCAGCAGAGAATCAGTCTGCATGTCATAGCAGAGAATCAGGCTTCACGTCACCCAACATTGGAACAGTCCATTGGCATATATTTAGGCCCAGGCACTCAGGCAGAGAAGAGAGGTCCCGTAACAGAGAATCTGTCTTCATGTCAGCAGAGAATCAGTCTGCATGTCATAGCAGAGAATCAGGCTTCACGTCAGCCACCACTGCAACAGTCCATTGTCATATATTTAGGCCCAGCACCCAGGCAGAGGAGAAAGGTCCCGTAACAGAGAATCTGGCTTCATGTCAGCAGAGAATCAGTCTGCATGTCATAGCGGAGAATCAGGCTTCACGTCAGCCACCACTGCAACAGTCCATTGTCATATATTTAGGCCCAGCACCCAGGCAGAGGAGAGAGGTCCCGTAACAGAGAATCTGGCTTCATGTCAGCAGAGAATCAGTCTGCATGTCATAGCAGAGAATCAGGCTTCACGTCACCCAACATTGGAACAGTCCATTGGCATATATTTAGGCCCAGGCACCCAGGCAGAGGAGAGAGGTCCCGTAACAGAGAATCTGTCTTCATGTCAGCAGAGAATCAGTCTGCATGTCATAGCAGAGAATCAGGCTTCACGTCACCCAACATTGGAACAGTCCATTGGCATATATTTAGGCCCCGGCACCCAGACAGAGGAGATGTTAATTCAACTTTGGGTTGCCCCGCAATATAATGGTAAAATGAAAATAAAAAGAGGATTGAATGAGGAAGTGCCCTGGAGTACAATAATATATGGTTAAGGGGAGGTAGTTAATGTCTAATCTGCACAAGGGATGGACAGGTCCTGTGGGATCCATGCCTGGTTCATTTTTATGAACGTCAGCTTGTCCACATTGGCTGTAGACAGGCGGCTGCGTTTGTCTGTAATGACGCCTCCTGCCGTGCTGAATACACGTTCAGACAAAACGCTGGCCGCAGGCCAGCACCTCCAAGGCATAAAAGGCTAGCTCTGGCCACGTGGACAATTTAGAGACCCAGAAGTTGAATGGGGCCGAACAATCAGTCAGTACGTGGAGGGGTGTGCACACGTACTGTTCCACCATGTTAATGAAATGTTGCCTCCTGCTAACACGTTGCGTATCAGGTGGTGGTGCAGTTAGCTGTGGCGTGTTGACAAAACTTTTCCACATCTCTGCCATGCTAACCCTGCCCTCAGAGGAGCTGGCCGTGACACAGCTGACTTGGCGACCTCTTGCTCCTCCACTGCCTTGCCCTTGGGCTTCCACTTGTTCCCCTGTGACATTTGGGAATGCTCTCAGTAGCGCGTCTACCAACATGCGCTTGTACTCGCGCATCTTCCTATCACGCTCCAGTGCAGGAAGTAAGGTGGGCACATTGTCTTTGTAGCGTGGATCCAGCAGGGTGGCAACCCAGTAGTCCGCACACGTTAAAATGTGGGCAACTCTGCTGTCGTTGCGCAGGCACTGCAGCATGTAGTCGCTCATGTGTGCCAGGCTGCCCAGAGGTAAGGACAAGCTGTCCTCTGTGGGAGGCGTATCGTCATCGTCCTGCCTTTCCCCCCAGCCACGCACCAGTGATGGGCCCGAGCTGCGTTGGGTGCCACCCCGCTGTGACCATGCTTCATCCTTATCCTCCTCCACCACCTCCTCTTCATCCTCGTCCTCCTCGTCCTCCAGTAGTGGGCCCTGGCTGGCCACATTTGTACCTGGCCTCTGCTGTTGCAAAAAACCTCCCTCTGAGTCACTTCGAAGAGACTGGCTTGAAAGTGCTAAAAATGACCCCTCTTCCTCCTCCTCCTCGTCCTGGGCCACCTCCTCTTCCATCATCGCCCTAAGTGTTTTCTCAAGGAGACATAGAAGTGGTATTGTAACGCTGATAACGGCGTCATCGCCACTGGCCATGTTGGTGGAGTACTCGAAACAGCGCAACAGGGCACACAGGTCTCACATGGAAGCCCAGTCATTGGTGGTGAAGTGGTGCTGTTCCGTAGTGCGACTGACCCGTGCGTGCTGCAGCTGAAACTCCACTATGGCCTGCTGCTGCTCGCACAGTCTGTCCAGCATGTGCAAGGTTGAGTTCCACCTGGTGGGCACGTCGCATATGAGGCGGTGAGCGGGAAGGCCGAAGTTACGCTGTAGCGCAGACAGGCGAGCAGCGGCAGGATGTGAACGCCGGAAGCGCGAACAGACGGCCCGCACTTTATGCAGCAGCTCTGACATGTCGGGGTAGTTGTGAATGAACTTCTGAACCACCAAATTCAGCACATGCGCCAAGCAAGGGATGTGCGTCAAACCGGCTAGTCCCAGAGCTGCAACGAGATTTCGCCCATTATCGCACACCACCAGGCCGGGCTTGAGGCTCACCGGCACTCATCGGTCTGTTGTTCTATACCCCGCCACAACTCCTGTGCGGTGTGGGGCCTGTCCCCCAAACATATGAGTTTCAGAATGGCCTGCTGACGTTTACCCCGGGCTGTGCTGAAGTTGGTGGTGAAGGTGTGTGGCTGACTGGATGAGCAGGTGGAAGAAGAGGAGGAGGAAGCCGAGAAGGAGGAGGTGGCAACAGGAGGCAAAGAATGTTGCCCTGCGATCCTTGGCGGCGGAAGGATGTGCGCCAAACAGCTCTCCGCCTGGGGCCCAGCTGCCACTACATTTACCCAGTGTGCAGTTAGGGAGATATAGCGTCCCTGGCCGTGCTTACTGGTCCACGTATCTGTGGTTAGGTGGACCTTGCCACAGATGGCGTTGCGCAGTGCACACTTGATTTTATCGGATACTTGGTTGTGCAGGGAAGGCACGGCTCTCTTGGAGAAGTAGTGCCGGCTAGGAACAACATACTGTGGGACAGCAAGCGACATGAGCTGTTTGAAGCTGTCTGTGTCCACCAGCCTAAATGACAGCATTTCATAGGCCAGTAGTTTAGAAATGCTGGCATTCAGGGCCAGGGATCGAGGGTGGCTAGGTGGGAATTTACGCTTTCTATCAAATGTTTGTGAGATGGAGAGCTGAACGCTGGCCGTGTGACATGGTTGAGACTGCTTGGTGACGGAGGTGGTGGTGGTGGTGTTGGTGGTACATCCCCTGTTTGCTGGGCGGCAGGTGCCAACGTTCCTCCAGAGGCGGAGGAAGAGGCCGAGGCGGCAGCAGCAGAAGAGGCCGAGGCGGCAGCAGCAGAAGAGGTAGCAGGGGGAGCCTGAGTGACTTCCTTGTTTTTAAGGTGTTTACTCCACTGCAGTTCATGCTTTGCATGCAGATGCCTGGTCATGCAGGTTGTGCTAAGGTTTAGAACGTTAATGCCTCGCTTCAGGCTCTGATGGCACAGCGTGCAAACCACTCGGGTCTTGTCGTCAGCACATTGTTTGAAGAAGTGCCATGCCAGGGAACTCCTTGAAGCTGCCTTTGGGGTGCTCGGTCCCAGATGGCGGCAGTCAGTAGCAGGTGGAGTCTCTTGGCGGCGGGTGTTCTGCTTTTGCCCACTGCTCCCTCTTTTGCTACGCTGTTGGCTCGGTCTCACCACTGCCTCTTCCTCCGAACTGTGAAAGTCAGTGGCATGACCTTCATTCCATGTGGGGTCTAGGACCTCATCGTCCCCTGCATCGTCTTCCACCCAGTCTTGATCCCTGACCTCCTGTTCAGTCTGCACACTGCAGAAAGACGCAGCAGTTGGCACCTGTGTTTCGTCATCATCAGAGACATGCTGAGGTGGTATTCCCATGTCCTCATCATCAGGAAACATAAGTGGTTGTGCGTCAGTGCATTCTATGTCTTCCACCGCTGGGGAAGGGCTGGGTGGATGCCCTTGGCAAACCCTGCCAGCGGAGTCTTCAAACAGCATAAGAGACTGCTGCATAACTTGAGGCTCAGACAGTTTCCCTGGTATGCATGGGGGTGATGTGACAGACTGATGGGGTTGGTTTTCAGGCGCCATCTGTGCGCTTTCTGCAGAAGACTGGGTGGGAGATAATGTGAACGTGCTGGATCCACTGTCGGCCACCCAATTGACTAATGCCTGTACCTGCTCAGGCCTTACCATCCTTAGAACGGCATTGGGCCCCACCAAATATCGCTGTAAATTATGGTGGCTACTGGGACCTGACGTAGTTGGTACACTAGGACGTGTGGCTGTGGCAGAACGGCCACGTCCTCTCCCAGCACCAGAGGGTCCACTAACACCACCACGACCATGTCCGTGTCCTTTACTACATGTTTTCCTCATTGTTATCGTTCACCACAACAACAAAAATATTATTTGACCCAATGTATTGAATTCAAATTCAGGCCTTTTTTTAAAGACAACTAACACTATCTGGCTATCTATTTAGGTACCGTATTACACTAATACAGGCACAGCAGTAACCACAGATTTAGCTGACTATAAATTTGAGGCCTATTATGTAGGCGCTGGGTGACAGGTATACGTTTACTGACAGAATTAGACTGGGATATGCACAGTAGCGTGTGTGTGAAGTTATTCAGAATGACCCTATCTGCACCTTGAATCTAATATACCCTTTTAGGGATAAATTTAAAGTAGGCCTGATACAGCAGAAACCCCTAAATTAGGAAATTGCTAAATTGGGAATTGTATTTCAACCCAGAACAAAAAATGTGCTTTGACGGACACTAAATAACTTGACCAGCCACAGCAGTACAGCAGTAACGACAGATTTAGCTGGATATAAATTTGAGGCCTAGTATTTAGGCGCTGGGTGACAGGTATAGGTTTACTGACAGAATTAGACTTGGAAATGCACAGTAGTGTGTGTGTGAAGTTATTCAGAATGACCCAATGTGCACCTTGAATCTGATATACCCTTTTAGGGATAGATTTAAAATAGCTCTGATACAGCAGAAACCACTAAATTAGGAAATTGCTAAATTGGGAATTGTATTTCAACCCAGAACAAAAAATGTGCTTTGACGGACACTAAATAACTTGACCAGCCACAGCAGTACAGCAGTAACGACAGATTTAGCTGGATATAAATTTGAGGCCTAGTATTGAGGCGCTGGGTGACAGGTATAGGTTTACTGAGAGAATTAGACTTGGAAATGCACAGTAGCGTGTGTGTGAAGTTATTCAGAATGACCCTATGTGCACCTTGAATCTAATATACCCTTTTAGGGATAGATTTAAAATAGCTCTGATACAGCAGAAACCACTAAATTAGGAAATTGCTAAATTGGGAATTGTATTTCAACCCAGAACAAAAAATTTGCTTTGACGCACACTAAATAACTTGACCAGCCACAGCAGTACAGCAGTAACGACAGATTTAGCTGGATATAAATTTGAGGCCTAGTATTTAGGCGCTGGGTGACAGGTATATGTTTACTGACAGAATTAGACTGGGATATGCACAGTAGCGTGTGTGTGAAGTTATTCAGAATGACCCTATCTGCAACTTTAATCTAATATACCCTTTTAGGGATAAATTTAAAGTAGGCCTGATACAGCAGAAACCAGTAAATTAGGAAATTGCTAAATTGGGAATTGTATTTCAACCCAGAACAAAAAATGTGCTTTGACGCACACTAAATAACTTGACCAGCCACAGCAGAACAGCAGTAACGACAGATTTAGCTGGATATAAATTTGAGGCCGAGTATTTAGGCGCTGGGTGACAGGTATACGTTTACTGAAAGAATTAGACTGGGATATGCACAGTAGCGTGTGTGTGAAGTTATTCAGAATGACCCTATCTGCACCTTGAATCTAATATACCCTTTTAGGAATAAATTTAAAGTAGGCCTGATACAGCAGAAACCACTAAATTAGGAAATTGCTAAATTGGGAATTTTATTTCAACCCAGAACAAAAAATGTGCTTTGACGGACACTAAATAACTTGACCAGCCACAGCAGTAACAACAGATTTAGCTGGATATAAATTTGAGGCCTAGTATTTAGGCGCTGGGTGACAGGTATACGTTTACTGACAGAATTAGACTGGGATATGCACAGTAGTGTGTGTGTGAAGTTATTCAGAATGACCCTATCTGCACCTTGAATCTAATATACCCATTTAGGGATAAATTTAAAGTAGGCATGATACAGCAGAAACCACTAAATTAGGAAATTGCTAAATTGGGAATTGTATTTCAACCCAGAACAAAAAATGTGCTTTGACGGACACTAAATAACTTGACCAGCCACAGCAGTACAGCAGTAACGACAGATTTAGCTGGATATAAATTTGAGGCCTATTATTTAGGCGCTGGGTGACAGGTATAGGTTTACTGACAGAATTAGACTGGGATATGCACAGTAGCGTGTGTGTGAAGTTATTCAGAATGACCCTATGTGCACCATGAATCTAATATACCCTTTTAGGGATAGATTTAAAATAGCTCTGATACAGCAGAAACCACTAAATTAGGAAATTGCTAAATTGGGAATTGTATTTCAACCCAGAACAAAAAATTTGCTTTGACGTACACTAAATAACTTGACCAGCCACAGCAGTACAGCAGTAACGACAGATTTAGCTGGATATAAATTTGAGGCCTAGTATTTAGGCGCTGGGTGACAGGTATACGTTTACTGACAGAATTAGACTGGGATATGCACAGTAGCGTGTGTGTGAAGTTATTCAGAATGACCCTATCTGCACCTTTAATCTAATATACCCTTTTAGGGATTACTTTAAAGTAGGCCTGATACAGCAGAAACCAGTAAATTAGGAAATTGCTAAATTGGGAATTGTATTTCAACCCAGAACAAAAAATGTGCTTTGACGCACACTAAATAACTTGACCAGCCACAGCAGTACAGCAGTAACGACAGATTTAGCTGGATATAAATTTGAGGCCGAGTATTTAGGCGCTGGGTGACAGGTATACGTTTACTGACAGAATTAGACTGGGATATGCACAGTAGCGTGTGTGTTAAGTTATTCAGAATGACCCTATCTGCACCTTGAATCTAATATACCCTTTTAGGGATAAATTTAAAGTAGGCCTGATACAGCAGAAACCACTAAATTAGGAAATTGCTAAATTGGGAATTGTATTTCAACCCAAAACAAAAAATGTGCTTTGACGGACACTAAATAACTTGACCAGCCACAGCAGTAACGACAGATTTAGCTGGATATAAATTTGAGGCCTAGTATTTAGGCGCTGGGTGACAGGTATACGTTTACTGACAGAATTAGACTGGGATATGCACAGTAGCGTGTGTGTGAAGTTATTCAGAATGACCCTATCTGCACCTTGAATCTAATATACCCTTTTAGGGATAAATTTAAAGTAGGCCTGATACAGCAGAAACCACTAAATTAGGAAATTGCTAAATTGGGAATTGTATTTCAACCCAGAACAAAAATGTGCTTTGACGGACACTAAATAACTTGACCAGCCACAGCAGTAACGATAGGTTTAGCTGGATATAAATTTGAGGCCTATTATTTAGGCGCTGGGTGACAGGTATACGTTTACTGACAGAATAAGACTGGGATATGGCCAAAAAATAACCACACTATTGATGGTTAAATGCACTTGGTGTGACAGCTTGACCAACCACACTATTGAGGGTTAAATGCACTTGGTGACAGGCGCAGCTTGCCCCTGATGTAGTATTTGGCCAAAAAATAACCAGACTATTGCTGGTTAAATGCACTTGGTGTGACAGCTTGACCCTGATGTAGGATTTAGCCAAAAAACAACCACACCATTGAGGGTTAAATGCACTTGGTGACAGCTTGCCCCTGATGTAGTATATGGCCAAAAAATAAACAGACTATTGCTGGTTAAATGCACTTGGTGTGACAGCTTCACCCTGATGTAGGATTTAGCCAAAAAACAACCACACCATTGAGGGTTAAATGCACTTGGTGACAGCTTGCCCCTGATGTAGTATATGGCCAAAAAATAACCAGACTATTGCTGGTTAAATGCACTTGGTGTGACAGCTTCACCCTGATATAGGATTTAGCCAAAAAACAACCACACCATTGAGGGTTAAATGCACTTGGTGGCAGCTTGTGCTGGCGCAACACAAGACACAAAATGGCCACCGATCACCCCAGAAAAAAGTGACTGAAAAACGCTCTGGGCAGCCTAAAAACAGTTAGCAATTCAATAGCAGCAGTTCAATCATCCACAGCTGCAGATCGATCTCTGAGTGAAGTCCTTTGGAGGAGTTAATCTGCCTAATTTCGCCCTAACGTGGCAGCTGCAACCTCTCCCTATGCTGATCAGAGCAGAGTGACGGGCGGCGCTATGTGACTCCAGCTTAAATAGAGGCTGGGTCACATGGTGCTCTGGCCAATCACAGCCATGCCAATAGTAGGCATGGCTGTGATGGCCTCTTGGGGCAAGTAGTATGACGCTTGTTGATTGGCTGCTTTGCAGCCTTTCAAAAAGCGCCAAGAAAGCGACGAACACCGAACCCGAACCGGACTTTTACGAAAATGTCCGGGTTCGGGTCCGTGTCACGGACACCCCAAAAATCGGTACGAACCTGAACTATACAGTTCGGATTCGCTCATCCCTAATCTTAACCTATTGTTCTGATTCTGATATAGACAGCAATGTCACTCGTAGTGATGGACGAACATCGGCCGAGACGGTTTACGAACATGATCAAATATTTGCGAACCGCAAGTTTGTAGCGGGCCCCATTCACTTTAAAGGCAGGCGAACCTGGAATACCTTCAGGTCATATTTGCAGCCACCAAATACTTACTAGAAGTGCACATATAGTCCCACAACATGGACAGTGACATACCAGATGTATTATTCGAATTTGTTATCTCCATTCATAATTTTTTTTCAACTCAAAATATCGGCAATGTAATTTTCACCTATGCGCATGCACAAAATATGGGCGGCCTACTACAGCAACTGGGTTTCCACCAGACCGAAGTTCGATGCGATCAGAAAATATGGTCGGCAACAATTTTTTTATTTCAGAAGACTTAAAGGTAGGCAGACAATGTCATAGAGCAGCAGGAAATGCTAGCAGAATGCTTGGGTGTATAGGGAGAGGAATTACCAGTAGAAAAAGGGAGGTGCTCATGCCGCTCTACAGAGCACTAGTGAGACCTCATTTGGAGTATTGTGCTCAGTACTGGAGACCATATCTCCAGAAGGATATTGATACTTTGGAGAGAGTTCAGAGAAGAGCTACTAAACTGGTACATGGATTGCAGGATAAAACTTACCAGGAAAGATGAAAGGACCTTAACATGTATAGCTTGGAAGAAAGACGAGACAGAGGGGATATGATAGAAACTTTTGAATACATAAAGGGAATCAACAAGGTAAAAGAGGAGAGAATATTTAAAAGAAGAAAAACTGCTACAAGAGGACATTGTTTTAAAATAGAGGGGCAAAGGTTTAATAGTAATATCAGGAAGTATTTCTTTACTGAGAGAGTAGTGGATGCATGGAATAGCCTTCCTGCAGAAGTGGTAGCTGCAAATACAGTGGAGGAGTTTAAGCATGCATGGGATAGGCATAAGGCCATCCTTCATATAAGATAGGGCCGGGGGCTATCCATAGTATTCAGTATATTGGGCAGACTAGATGGGCCAAATGGTTCTTATCTGCCGACACAGTCTATGTTTCTGTTTCTATTTTCATGAAGTTGAGGAAGAATTTCTGATCACTGTAAGTAATTTGACACTAAAGCAGTGTATTTGATTACATTTCACAGGCATGTTATAACAATTGCTGTATATGCAGATCTTGTTTAAAAAAAAAGCGCTATTGCGAAAATCACTAATGATGTGATTTATTTTTTCATGGTACACACAACTTCACATTTTATAAGGTCTCATGAGATATTAGTGATTGGTGCACTAAGTATTGTTGTGAGAACTTGCCACTCCAGTACAGGCCCTAAAAATTAGCCAATAGGCATTTACCTGACAGCACACAACTTTGTAGGATTCTGTGGCTGGAGGGACATTAGGCGGTCACAGGATAAATATGTAACTGTAGGACAGTACAGGCCCCAAAAAATAGGCATTTAACTGAAATAAAAGGCCTTTTATGCCACTGTATTTACCTAAGACGGGACCATTATTTGTTCTGAGTGGTGGCAGATATTTGTGGGCTTTTATGAGGAACTTCAATAAAACATGGTCGACTTGTCACATCTGTGGAATTCCTCTGACATCCATGTCTCATTCAGTTTTAGAAATGTGAGGTAGTCTACACTATCATGAGCTAGGCAAGTGCGCTTATCGGTCACAATCCCCCCCTGCTGCGCTGAATGTTCAGACAGGACACTGGACAAGGGGCAAGCCAACAGTTCCATGGCAAATTGTGCCAGCTCTGGCCACAGGTCAAGCCTGCACACTTAGTAGTCCAAAGGCTCATCGTTTCTAAGAGCGTCCACATCGGCCGTTAACCCGATGTAGTCGGACACCTGTCGGTCTAGGCGTTCCCTGAGGCTGGATCCGGAGGACGGCTGTCGATGGGTTGGCTGCAAGAATGATCTCATATCCGAAGTGACCAACACATCTTCAAACCGCCCTCTTCTTCCATGCGCTGTTGGATTGGTACCCGCAACAGTTTCTCTGTGAGTGGAAATTCCTGTGCCAGCACCCGCAAAAGCAGAATGCTGCATTTCTCAAAGCAAGGCCTAGAAGTGCTGCATTCTGACAGCCCTCTGTGATAGTGGTAACATTTCCGCCATTTTGTGTTTGTACCAGGGGTCTAAGTATGTTGCCACCCAGTACTGGTCCTTGCTTTTTATATGGGGGTCCCTCTTCAAACTTTGGAGCATGAAGGCCCCCATTTTCACTAAACTGGAAGCGGTGGAGTGGCCTGGATCCTGCTTATCCAGGATAATGTCGTCCTTGGTCTCCCCCCCAAATCACGGACAACACCAGGGATCCCAGAAATGTTTAAAGCATGCTCTTCTTGATCCTCCTCCCACCAGCCACCATCCTTATCGGAATCCTCTTCAGACTCCTGTTGACTTGTCTCAGATGGAGTAGCCCCCCCTGGGAATTCATCCAGCATTGTGACTTCCTCATCTTCCTGCTCCTTGAAGGCTTTATCAATGACATGATGCAATGCACGCTCCAGAAAGAAGGCGTAAGGTACAATGTCATTGATGTCGCCCTGTCTGTGACTGGCCAGTTTGGTGATCTCATGAAATGGCCACAGAAGTCTGCATGCATCGCGCATGAGCAGCCACTGGCGCAGTGAAGTGGCTCCCCAGATCCTGTCCTGCCGAAGAGTTTGTACAGGTAGTCATTAACTGCATGTTTCTGCTGGAGCAGCCTATCAAGCATACACAAGGTCGAGTTCCATTACGTCAGGCAGTCACAAATTAGACTGCCGTGTAAGATCTTCTAAAATGGCCAGAGATTTTCCTGGCCTCCCACACGACATCCTGGAAACGTGGTATTCGGCAATGAATCGCTGCACAACCAATTTCATGACGTGTGCCATGCACGGCACGTGTGTCATTTTGCCCTGTTTGAATGCGCTCAGCAGATTGATACCGTTGTCGCATACCACTTTACCAACTGTCAAATTGAGAAGGGTTAGCCACTGATCTGACTGTGACCGCAAAGCTGAAGGAGTGCAGGATCGGTGTGGCTCTTGGCTTCCAGGCACAACAGATGCAGCACAGCATGGCAACGTCTCACCTGGCACGTCAAATAGGTTCTGGGGATCTTGGGGGGCTCAGCGGAAGAGACGGTAACAGCGGAAAAGGAGGAGTCATCCGAGGAGAGGGAGGTTGTAGGAGGAGAATAATGAGCATGCCTGCATGCAATCCATGGCGGCAACACCAAATCTACATGGGTGCAATGGGTTGCATGCTTGACAGCCGTCAGAAGGTTCACCCAGTGGGTAGTAAAAGTTATGCACCTTCCCTGCCCGTGTTTACTAGACCACGTGTCTGTGATCAGATGTATCTTGGCGCCGACACTGTGTGCCAGAGATACATTCACTTGCCACTGAAAGTGGCCGTATATCTCTGGGATGCCCTTCTGGGAGAAACATTTCCTTCTGGGTACCTTCTATTGTGGTGTTCCAATGGCCACAAATTTACTAAAGGCCTCCGAGTCCAGCAGTTTATATGGCAGTAGTTGGTGGGCTAGCAGTTCCGACAAGCCCGTGGTCAGCCATTGGGCAAGAGGGTTATCCGGCGCCATCATTTTTCGCTCGAACATTTGGGGCACGGAAGCCTGCCTTTTACCAGGTGAAAGCGACAGTGGAAGGTGGAGTGGAGGATAACTGGGAGGAGAAGAGGCAGGATGGTGAGCGCCGGGAGTGTGGCTTTGTGGGTTCTGACGGTGTTGCTCCTACTGGGCTAGGTGATGGGAGGCCAGGTGACTTCAGGCGGTCATCCCTAGGTGAGTGTTGGGCTTACTGCGACTTGCGTTGACAGCACTGGCTGCAGATGGAAACACTATTGTCAGCAGCGGACACATAAAAAAACAAAACACACTGCGGAGCCATGTGTTGGCGTCCTTGGAGTGCCAGATGTGACCGTGCATGGTGGATGTTTCATTCCAGATACATTACCAGTCTGCTTTTTGCCTCCTGCGCACTGTAAGTTCTGCCTGCTTCTCCTCCCTATATGCTGCTCCGTCTTTCCCTCTGAACTCCCCTCTTCCTCTGTTGTGGGCACCTATGTGACATCCATCGACAAGTCATCATAGGATTCGTCACCTTCACCACCACTGACATTAGAGTATCAGCGGGGACCACTCTCCTTGGGCTGATCTGGGTACTGTCGACAGACTGCTGGGTGGCGACCGTTGATACCTCCACTTCCTGATCCGATGCCAAGAATGGCTGCTCATCAGTAAGCATGTCCGATGCGTCTTTTATTGAAAGCCTTGAGTGCACACACAAGCAAAGTACAACGTTTAGGCTACACAGTAGCATTTATCAAGTATACAAATGATAAAAACTGGCAACCATAAATGCATATATGTGACTACTCCTATCACGTGTTAGAGCCAATCGCTTGGAGGCTCAACCCAATCAACGCATGTGTATAATTAAAAGCTGCCCAATCGTCAGTCAGGCCATCTGTGACTCATTAAAGTATAAATGTGTACCTGATCCATGTTAGAAGCCATCCGACATCTTCAAATAGGTTCGAGTTCATAACTCGGCGTCTGGTCGATAGTATTGCGCCACCGCGTCGCTG
Organism: Bufo gargarizans; assembly: GCF_014858855.1. Lineage (NCBI taxonomy): Eukaryota > Metazoa > Chordata > Amphibia > Anura > Bufonidae > Bufo > Bufo gargarizans. The sequence goes on from NC_058082.1 coordinate 452,258,808, forward strand.
TCGATCACATGCGTAATGCATTATCTAATCACCTGATCATCACATGACGAGCGCAAGGTCCTTTACACACCGTGCAACTACAGCAACATGGAAGACCTTATGGCGGAAAGAACCTCTAGCCCTAGATGCAATGCCATGTCTCACATACACAAATATGCATCACAAGGTAAAATCTATTATCCAATTGACATCAAATTGACAATGCATGTAGCTGAATGCACGTTGTGCAATAAACAATGCATAATTAATACATCAGTGGACACCGACATGGAGCACAATTCATTAAGAGTCGGATGGAACAACATGTCAGATAAATATCATCATAATTATATAATGTGAATAAGTATAAAAAAGCGCCAGGGACACGTGAAGTGAAAAAAAATATATAATAATGTACCATAAAATACCATGTAAAAATACTTATACTGAATCGGACACAAATACCTGAAATGTTGTACCTATCTGCAATTTGATGTCGATTTGGATAATCGATTTTACCTTGTGATGCATATTTGTGTGTGTGAGACATGGTATTGTCTCCATTGATGCATCTAGGGCTAGCGGTGCTTTCCGCCTATAAGGTCTTCCATGTTGCTGTAGTTGCACGGTGTGTAAAGGACCTTGTGCTCGTCATGTGATGATCAGGTGATTGGATAATGCATGACGCATGTGAGCATCGGCACACCAGGACGGCGGCGTGGTGACGTCATGGACATGCACAATACTATCGGCCAGAAGCCGACTTATGAGCGCAAACCTATTTGAAGATGTCGGATGGTTTCTAACATGGATCGGGTACACATTTATACTTTAATGAGTCACAGACGGCCTGACTGACGATTGGGTTGCTTTTAATTATACACATGTGTTGATTGCGTTGAGCCTCCAAGCGATTGTCTCTAACATGTTATAGGAGTAGTCACATATATGTATTCATGGTTGCCAGTTTTTATCATTTGTATACTTGAAAAAGGCTACTGCGTAGCCGAAACGTCGTACTTTGCTTGTGTGTGCACTCAAGGCTTCCAATAAAGGACGCACTGGACATGCTGCTGTGACTTCTGCCATTATTAGTGTTCCTTGGACTGCTGTGGATCTGTGGTCCCATTGTGGCTGTTGCATTCCGGTTTTGGTCAAGAGGTTTGGTTGTGCTGCTCTATTACTTTTCTTTGTGCGCATCGGTAAGGTCTTGGAATGTATGGGAAAATTAATTCCTGTGACTCAAGCGGAGGGGATATGGTGGTGGGGGTGGACACAGAGTAAATAGGGGGCAGATGAAGAGGATGAGGATGGTGCAGAATCGGAAGGCTGAGTGAGCCACTCAACCAAGTCTGGTGTGTCCTTTGACATAATCACAAGCATCTTCTGCAACTTCCCACTTAGGCTCCGGCCTGGTGCACCTGCCCGACCCCTACCACCCCTGCGGAATGGCCTGCCTCTTCCTCTGCCTGACATTTTCAAAATGACCCTGTGACAAAAGTCCCTATAGAAGAGCAGCATTCGTGGAAAAAGGTATATCACACCCCTGTCTCAATCAGTTTTTTGGGGGGCAACTGGTAAATCACAGCGGTAGAAATTATTTCTTCAAATGGCGTTTGTCACTCTGTGTAGATGCGGTGACACAGCAAAACCGCACAAACCTGCCGCACAATACAATTTCACTATAATATAATTTCTATGTTAGAAAGTATATTATAAGTATATTACACCCCTCAGTATGTCACACCTATCAATAGCGCACCTATACCAGTCCTTAAAAGGACTTTTGTGGCCCTTTTAGCTAGCGATTTGTGTCCCTAACAATCTGTCCCTGCTCCACACAGCAACCTCTCAATACACTGGCAAAAGACTGAATGTAAAATGGTGCCCAGATCAGGTTTATTTATAAGGTAGGGGGTATGTCCATGTGCTGAAACTTTTCAATTGGCTGTCCTGTACCACCTGATGGATGGGTCAAAGTTCTTTTCAATGTAAAAGAATATGGTGGGCGCGAATATCGCTATATGCACGGCAAATCGCGAACACGCAAAGTTAGCCACAAAACGACCGCTGGGCGAACCGCAAGGCCATCTCTAGTCACTGGTTCAGAGTTATCATATATGGACTGGGCGCCGTAGATATTTACCATCTAAAAGGTCGGCAGAGACACCACTGAAGTACTATTACGTACTTCTGCTTACTGGACCTCGGCAATTAGTCAGTACTACACATGGCAATACAGACACATCTTTCTGCATGTTACAACTTATAAAGCCAACCATAACTAGGTATCCAATTCCTAAAAAACTGTCATATGTTAATTTATGGCACCTAAAAGCTAAATAGTGTTTTATTTATATTACATCATATTACAGGTGGCTGCTACTACATGGAGATATCGGGTATAACGCCCTCATCCGTGATACACATTTAGACAAATATTTATCAATGTCATAACTACCAAACAAAATATCATCTAGATACTAAGGCACTATTGATACCCCTGTTTCTGAATGTAATTTGGTCCCCTGATGAACCCGAGTACAGTAAGGGTGAAACGCATCTGGACATTGGTGTCATCAACTTAGATGGCATCATAATATCTATGAAATAAAGGGATATTGATACCACCAACTCTGGGTGATGTCAAACATTCAGAATACGGGATTATGTGCTATCTGACAACTAATAGTATGTATCTACAAGTATAAGTAGGATATAGATGAATCATTTCATGAGCTGTCTCTAAACTTTCATAACTTTTTATGGTATATTTGTTTTTGTTTTTTTTGTACCTTTAGTCATTAGCTATTGCAATAATTATTAACTAATAGGTTAGCATACAATAGCTACCAGGAACATCCCGACTCAGGGCCATCTAAGGGCATTCAGGAGGTTCCTGATACGGGATGATTCCTATTGGGCGGCCATTCCCTTTATAGGCAGGGCACAAATAGCGAGAGGGAGAGAGCCCATAGCTATATATTAAGCCCAATCTCTACCATTCCTATCCCCAAAGCTAAGGTTCAACCTAATAATATCTTCCATCTTGTTTTCTTATTTTACTGTTATGTTATTTATGTTGGAGGGTTTGTAGCTATTTTAGATAGATATTAAAAGTTAAGTTTTATGGGTGGTTACCTGTGACATTGCTAATTGGAATTTGCCACCCCAAACACATAAGACCTGCAGACGGGTTATTGTCTGAACTGTGAAGCTGCTAAAACCTCACAGAGGTCAGACATCAATGCCCACTCGTCGCTTGTGAAGTGCGAAAGCTGACTGGAAAGGCGACTGCCATGTTGCAGCTGGCATTCCACTACTGCCCTCTGCTGCTCACAAAGCCTGGCCAACAAGAGGAAAGTGGAGTTCCAACGCGTGCTCACGTCACACAACAGTCAGTGAACTGGCAAAAGCAGGCGCTGCTGCAGCGTTGCCAGACCAGCAGAAGTTGTCGATGACATGCGGAAATGGGCACACGCGCAGCGCACCTTCACCAGTTGCTCAGGCAAATTGGGGTAGGTTTTGAGAAACAGCTGAGCCACTAGGTTGAACACGTTGGCTAGGCATGGTATGTGTGTGAGCTTGCCGAGCTCCAAAGCCGCCACCAAGTTACAGACATTATCGGACATAACCATGCCTGGTTGTAGGTTGAGTGGCGAGAGCCATAGCTCAGTCTGGCCCCTATCCCCTGCCACAGCTCTGCGGCGGTGTGCTGTTTGTCACCTAAGCAGATCAGTTTAGGCATGGCCTATTGCCGCTTCCCCACTGCAGTGCTACACTGCTTCTAGCTACTGACTGGTGCTGCAAAATTATAATTCAGAGGGGGAGGCGGAGGAGGAGAAGGGGGGTTGAAGCCACTAACGTGTCAGGGACATGTAGCATCTCTGGCCAAAAGCACTTGTCCATGTGTCAGTCATTAAGTGGACCTTCCCAATAACTGCGTTGGTCAGGGCACGGGTGATGTTATTGGACACATGCAGGTGTGACGCTAGGACTGCTCATTATGAAAAATATTGGCGGCTGAGGACCGTGGGACAGCCATCACCATCAAACTGCTGAAAGTCTCGGTGGCCACAAGCCTAAATAGCAACATTTCCAGGGCCAGCAATTTGGAAAGGTGTGCATTTAGTGCTATGGTCTGTGGGTGAGTGGCTGGGTATTTGCACTTTCGTTCAAAGGCCTGGTGTATAGACATCTGTACACTGCGCTGGGACACAGAAGTGGATGTGCTAGCTGATGGTGCTTGCGAAGGTCCAGGTGCATGGCGGGAGGCATCCAGGCCTCCATCTTGGACAGGGAATTGGCCAGCATGTAACACAGTTGAAGAGGAGGCAGTGGTGTGACCAGCAGACACTGGTTGTAGACCCAGGTGTTCAGCCCACCTATTAGGGTGCTTTGATGCCATGTGGTGGATCATGCTGGTGGTGGTGAGGTTGCTAGTATTCACGGCCCTGCTCATTTTGGTATTGCACAGGTTGAAAATGACAATTCTTTTATCGTCCGCACTTTCCTCAAAAAAGCGCGAGACTGCGGGACACCTACCCCTTGGCAAAGGAGATTTCCGCAAGAGTGTGCTCTGGGGAACTGTTAGAGGCCTGTTTGGTGTGGCCCGCCTTCTCCCTTTTGCCACCCCACTGCCTCTTTCAGCCTGTTGCAATGCTGCAGATCCCTCCCCCTCTATACTGCTGTCCTCGCTCAGCATGCCACCTTCCCTGGTTGGGACAGTGACTTCATCGTCCAGCACCTCCTCTTCCACTTCCTCACTCTGGTCATCCTCCTGACTTGTTGACCTAACAACAACCTCAGTTATTGAGAACTATGTCTCATCATCATTATCATCATCATCTACCTTGTGAAACACTAATTGCCGTTCCCCACCGTCATCTTCTTCTGACTGTGGACGCTTCAGAGTTTGGGAATCAGGGCACAAGATCTCCTCATGTACCTCTTCAAGCGGGCTTGGCGAGAGGTCCAAATTAAGGAATGGCGATGAAAAGAGCTCTTTGGAATATCCAAGTGTGGGATCACTTTTTTGCCAAGACTCTCCATGGTGGGTGGAAGGAATATCAGGGTGAGGATTCTGTTAACCAGACTCTTGACTACTGAGACTGGAATTTGTGGAAGACAGGGTGGTGCTTAACCGACTGGAAGTATTAGCTGCTGCAATCCAACCGACCACCTGGTCGCACTGGTCTGACTTTGAGAGTGGTGTCCTGCGCCGCCCTGCAAATTGGGACATGAAGCTAGGTGTTGTGAATGAGTGTGTCTCTTGTACTCTGGCAGCAGGCACAGTTTTACTGCACCCAGGGCCATGGCCTATGCGTGCACTATCAGCATCATGACCTCTTTCTCGTCCCTTACTGCTCGCCTTGCACATATTAAATAGTATATATGTTTGCAAGTATGCCACACGTACAGTAGTGCAGGTTTTGTAAGTGTATGCGCAAATAAAGTACACAGAATGTCTGTAACGGAGTGAGGAAACCCCCCACCGTACAATGTGGGATGTCAAGGGATATGTCACTAGGCCTGAAACCAAGAATAAGGGAAGCAGGTAACCTCCTAACGTCAGCCTAATCCTAGCCCTGACCTCCTAACTGCAGGAGTGAACCCAGATGGTACGAGGGCTCATGCACCGAAACCTCAGACCCTAACTGGCCTTGATTATCCCTGGAATAAAGGTTAGGAAAAGAAGACCAGTTCATCCACAAAATGGATGAATCAGTCTCCAGCAGGCCTAGGTGCAAGGAAAGGAAAAGACAGTAATCAGAGAGCAAACTCGACAGGTAAGTGTCCTGTGGCCAAATGACAACAGACCACAGGACCACATCGTCGCTTACCTGCCCATAACAACTAAAAGGAACGAGTCATCCACACCACCACCACTGGATCCTGTGAAAAGCACTGAAGCCCAAACACAGGAGCAGTAGTAACTACCTGGACCACCATGCGGCAAGAAGCATGGCGGACCCAGACAGCGCTGCTAAACAGTAGTTCTCCCTCTGGGGAACCCCAGGGACCCCCTTCTGAAGGTACATGCAAACAAGGGAATGTCTAGCATACATGCTGGACAACAACAAACAGACCAGGCATGTAACTACAAACTAAACATGGCAACAAATCTCCAAATAAAACCCACAACAAACATAACAGATTAGGTAGAGAAAGGACAATGAGGATACAAAGCGATGACCCTGCAGATGACATAAATGTCAAACTAGAATGGCCCTCAGAAGCATCCAAGAGCGGAGCAAGCTCCTTCTCATACCAGGCAGACATAACAATGATCTCAGTGGCGCAGCAACAGTATATGAAGAGACCTGAGACCACACCCAGCTCCATCTAGCTCACACCTTAACCCCATGCAGACCAGAAAGGAAGGGCAACAGCCTTATAGGGAAAGCACCCACGCATGCAATACAACATACTGCCACCGGCAACCAGCATGCGCGGCAAAAGTGTGACGGCAAACTACCACCAAGCCGCGACAATGTCAGAGATATTTTTAGTATGCGCACACGTTAAACAGGAGGTATAGTTATAGCACAAGTAATGTTGCTGTCACCACCACCTAATACAAAATTGCAGTGAATTAATGTCACTGATATTTAGGATGGGCAAATGCTATAGGAAATGTAGCGCAGGTAATGTCGCTTTCACCAGCAGCAACAAAATTAGACTGAATGTCACTGATATTTTGGATATGCAAACGTTATACAGGAGATGTAGTGCAGGTAATGTAACTGTCCTCAGCAGACACCGTCTACAGAAAGTACACTGGATGTCACTGATATTTCGGATGCTCTAACGTTATTTTGGAGATTTAGCACTGGTAATGTCGCTGTCACCAGCACCAAAAAAAATTGGACTGAATGTCACTGATATTTCGGATACGCAAACGTTACACAGGAGATGTAGCGCAGGTAATGTAACTGTCCACAGCAGACACCATCTACGGAAAAGTACAATGGATGTCACGGATATTTTTAGGCTCCGCACACGTTATACAGGAGATCTAGCGCAGATAATGTCGCTGTCTGCGCTAAAAATATATATTGCTGCCAGATACAACTATAGTATTTAAAAGGACTTTTGGGTCTATAACAAGTATAAAAGCTAAAATATTCCTATTTCACTCCCTACACTATCTCTCCCTTCTGCTCTCAAGCTCTCCCTAAGACTGAGCCGAACATGTGTCATCAGGTGCTATATAGAAGCGTTCCAGCCAGCCAATCACTGTAATGCCAGTAACCAACATGGCTACAGCATTACAGTGAATGGCAGTACTTGCCTGCACATTTATTGGCTGCATAGCCGGCAACAAACGTGCGGGGAGTAGACTCGAGCATCGCGCTTGAGCACATGCAGTATTTGACTGAACACCGCAAAAATTAGTGTTCGCCCAACACTACTGAACACTTGTTTTTGTCTGGAAAAAACTGCTGTGTCATTGACATTGAGTATCATTGAAATTCTAATGTAAGTCTATGCCAGACGGGAATGGTAACTCTGTAATTCTTTTGTGCTGAATTTCTCCACTCCACTCCTCCTCCCACTAGAAGGTTCCAGTCTAGCTAGAAATGGTATATAAGGAGAGCAGTTAGAGCCCCTAGTGTGGAGGGGGAGACTCATGCCACTCTGCATGAGGGGCCAGAAGAAGATGCTGAGATGGGAACACTGAGCCACAGACCATGGGTCACCAGCTCTGTGACCAAAAAGCCACCCAGACTATTAAACCACAGACCGTGGGCCTCCAGCCTTTGGGCAAGGTACCAGCCTTCTGAGAGAGAAAGAGGGACAGCTAGCTCAGGTTTTTCCTCAGCATCAAACCCTTCTTCTGCCAGGGAGGAGACTGGAGAAGCTAACCCTATACCTCGCCCGTATTGTTTTGCACCTGAATTCATCCGGTAAATAAGCACACTGGTTAAAGAGGTTGTCTGGTCCCAAAATCAAACTTCTTTTTCTATGCTCCTAACACCCCTCACCTGCCATACATATGTCCCCAATACCTGTTTATGTCTGAGCTTTCTTTATACCCTGGAAAACTATAGATTATCCTGGCAGATCTGTTTACTTTCTCCACTTCTTGTTTTGTTGAATACATAACTTTATTGATGCACAATTCTGGCTGCACTGCACAGTGATGAGTCATAGGCTGGACATGCGATTCCCCCCCCCCCCCCCCTCGCCTGCAGCATACACCCAGACAGGAATCTACTTCTCACTCTGTCTCCTATCAGGTATGTACCTGATACACAGCCTGTTGTGTGCGATACTGCCTGCTGAAGTGTGTATCTAATCCCATCTTCTATGATCCTGCCTGGAGAGCTGTGTATCTAAACCCTTATGCACACAACCGTATTCATTTTGTGATCCACATTTTTTTGCAGTCCCATTGAGTTCTATGAATTTGAGGACCAGGATAGGACATATTCTATCTTTTCTGGAACTGACATACGGATATGATGAAGTGCCTGTGCTTTCCACATCCATGTGTCAGTTCTGTGACAGAACATGTCCTACATGAAAACCCATATAACTCAATGGGACTACCAAAAAAATGTGAATCGCACACAGACAGTATCCTTATTTAGTGGATCCGCCACTGAAGACCACAAAATGGATACAGTTGTGTGCCTGAGCCCTATCACTCATACTGAGCACCCATAAGAGTGACATCCACAGCTCCCCCCATAAGAGTGACATCCACATCTCCCCCCATAAGCGTGACATCCACAGCGCCGCCCATAAGAGTGACATCCACATTCCCCCCATAAGAGTGACATCCACAGCTCCCCCCATAAGCGTGACATCCACAGCACCGCCCATAAGAGTGACATCCACAGCGCCGCCCATAACAGTGACATCCACAGTGCCCCCTATAGCAGTGACATCCACAGCACCCCCATAACAATGACAGTTAGAGTGCCCCATAACAGTGAAATCCACAATGCCCCATGTGCCATTGACAATACCCCAGTGCCCCTATGTGCCATCCACATGGCCCCAATGTGCCATCCACAGTTCCTCAGTGACATCCAGTGCTCCCATGTGTATAGTTGAGCGGACACCTGGATCTTCGGGTTCAATGGGTTCGGCTGAACTTCACAAAAAAGTTCGAGTTCGGGACCCGAATTGACCCCGAACCCCATTGTAGTCAATAGGGACCTGAACTTTTGAGCACTAAAATGGCTGTAAAAATGTCATGGAAAGGGCTAGAGTGCTGCAAAATGTGGTTAAGAGCTTGGCAAGTGCTCTGCAAAACAAAAGTGGATAGGAAAATGACTTTAAATAACATAAAATTTGTGAAAATAAAAAATAATAATCTTGATCTAGGAGGACGAGGTCCATATGGAATAGGAGGTTGAGGAGGCGGTGGATGTGGCGTGTATGTGGAATCGGCGGTGGAGAAGGTAGCCTACACTGCTTTTTGGTTTTAAATGTATTTTTATTTTTTTAAATTATGGTACACCCCAAAACATTGAGAAATATAACCTGTGATAACCCTCTCCAGTCGTGCTAAACACACGTTCAGACAATACACTGGCTGCAGGGCAGGCCAGCGCCTCCAAGGGTCAAAGGGCAAGCTCAGGCCACGTGCCCAATTTGGAGACCCAGAAGTTGCAGGAGCTGACCCCTGTCATTCAGTTCGTGTAGGCGTGTGCACACATACTGCTCCACCATGTCCCACGTCCCTGTGATGTTCACGATCCAATTTGATATCTGCTCTATCAACTTTCGACGTTCTTTTATGCGCCTACCATGGTGATCACAGGTGGAGGGGAATCAGGGTTCCAGGCCGGAGAGGGAGCCTGAGAAAAGAATGCCACATGCAAGGGAGGTCAATGGATGAAATTAAATGTAATCCAGCGGAAATGTGGGACAAAGTATTGAAGCATAAGCTTAAAAGTTAAGGAGGGGGCGCGCGGCAATTACCTACTCCCAACTCGAAATGGTAGTGACGATAAATAACAATGCAGGACTCTTAAGATGCCCTGTTATTGGAATGATTATTAAAAAATTATAGGGAATGTCACTGTGGTATTTTTCATTTGTAAACGTTAGCCAGGAGAGGCCCTGCTGCTGCTTTGTTGACTATAGCTAACTTCTGCCTGATTGCACGTCCCTGTGACGTCCACCATACATTTGGATATCTTCTCTATCAACTTTCGATGTTCTTTTCTGAGCCTACCAGGCTGATAACGGTTATTGGCGAATCAGGGTTCCACGCCGGAGAGGGAGCGTGAGAAAGAGAGACCACATCCAAGGGAGGTTAATTGTTTCAAATTAAAAATGATAGAAAGGAAATTTGGGACAATGTATTAAAACGTAAATGTGGGACAACTTTTTAAAGTTTAAGCATTGAATGAAAGGATGTGGCGTGCATCAATTAATGAAGAATTTCTTAAATTTTATTCCCTGTCAACTATGCAGAGCAGGGGTTTCTATCCGGCAAAATTAGAAAAATGTCACCTGAGCATGTAACAGACAATTTTTTATTTATTTATGTTCCTGTCGCCTATGCAGAGGTGCCCCAGTGACATCCACCATCCATTTGGATATCTTCTCTATCAACATTTGACGTTCTTTTCTGAGTCTACCATGTTGATCACGGATATCGGCGAATCAGGGTTCCACGCCTGCGAGGGAGCGTGAGAAAGAGAGACCACATCCAAGGGAGATAAATGTATTAATTTTTATTTTTTTGGATCGAGCGGAAATATGGGAAAAGTTATTGAGGTGCAAATAATGGGACAAATTAGTAAAGCGCAATTGTGGGACAAATTATTAATGCGCAAATGTGGTACAACTTGTTAAAGTTTAAGGTGGCGTGCATTTTAGAATTTCAGAATTTTTTTTCACTGTCACCTATGCAGAGCAGGGGTTTAGTCACATCCAAAATTGTAAAATGTCAACCTAATAATGTAACAGAAAAATTACAGAAATGTATTAACCTGTTTACTTGGTAGAGCAGAGGTTTATGACAGAATTTCTTTTTTTTATTGTCACCCGAAAATGTAAAATACATTTTTTTGAAATTTATTAAGCTGTCAACTAGGTAGAGGAGGGGTATATTGCACCCAAAAATTGGTGAATTTGACCTGAAAATGTGAATGACAAAGTAGTGAAATGACATAAAATAAAATAACAAACTTTGTACAAAAAAAAAAGAGATTTATGAGGTGGAGTTCCATATGGAGTAGGAGTTTAAGGAGGCGGTGGACGTAGCGGTGTAGGTGGAAGCGGCGGTGGAGGAGGACAAGGTAGCCAACACTGGTTTCTGTTTAATTAGGGTACACTCCAAATGAGTGTGAAATATCAAAAATACAACAATGAGCAATTGCGCTGCAGTATAAAAATGGCTGGTTAAGGCCGGTATATATTTATTCTGCACAAGGTATGGACAAGTCCTGTGGGATCCATGCCTGGTTCATTTTAATGAACATGAGCTTGTCCACATTGGCTGTGGACAGGAGGCTGCGCTTGTCTGAGATGACGCCCCCTGCCGTGCTAAACAAACGTTCAAATAATACCTAATAAATGGCTGCAGGGCAGGCTAGCACCTCCAAGGCGTAAAGGTCAAGCTTAGGCCATATGCCCAATTTGGAGACCCAAAAGTTGAAGTGGGCAGACCCGTCATTCAGTACTTGTAGGTGTGTGCACACATACTGCTCCACCATGTTGGTGAAATGCTTACTGCTAAGATGTTCCATATAGGCTAGTGGTGCTGGTTGTTGTGGCGTGCTGAAAAAAGCTTTTCCACTATTCGGCCATGCTAACCCTGCCTTTAGAGGTGCTGGCGGTGCCCCAGCTGCGTTGGTGACCTCTTCCTCTGCCTTTGCCTTGTACTTTCACTGTGGGAATGCCACCAGCTGTGCGTCTACCAGCGTGCGCTTGTACTCGCACATCTTACTATCACGCTCCATGAGGGAATTAAGTACGGTACATTATCCTTGTAACAGGGATCCAGCAGCGTGGCCACAAAAGAATCAGCACAAGTTAGAATGTGGGCAACTTGCCAGTCGTTGCGGAGACACTGCAGCATGTAATCGCTCATATGTGCCTGGCTGCCCAGAGGCAACGAAAAGCTGTCCTCTGTGGGAGGTGTATCGTCTGTGTCCTCTGTATCCCCCCAGCCACGAACTAGTTATGGCCATGAGCTGGTCTGGGTGCCAACCTGCTGTGAACATGGTTCCTCCTCCTCCATCTCCTCCACTTCGTCATCCTCCAGAACTGTGCCCTGCCTGGACAATTGTGTACCTGGCGTTTGTGGGGGCAGAAACCCACCCTTGGAGTGAATGACTGGCTGGAAACCCTATGAAATGATCCCTCTTCCTCCTCTTGTGCCACATCCTCTTCCATTATCGCCAGCAGCGTTTTTTCAAGGAGGCATAGGAGTGGGATAGTAACGCTGAGAACGGCGTTATTGGCACTGGCCATGTTGGTGGATTACTTGAAACAGCGCAACAAGGAACACAGGTCTCACATGGAGGCCCAGTCATTGGTGGTGAAGTGGTGCTGTTCCGCAGAGTGACTCACCCGTGCGTGCTGTAGCTGAAACTCCACTATCGACTGCTGCTGCTCGCACAGTCTGGCCAGCATGTGCAAGGTGGAGTTCCACCTTGTGTGCACGTCGCATATACGGTGGTGAGCGGGAAGGCTGAAGTTATGCTGCAGTGCTGACAGGCGAGCAGCAGCAGGGTGAGAATGCCGAAAGCGCGCACAGACTGCCCGCACTTTATGCAGCAGCTCTGAAATATCTGGGTCATTTTTTTAAAGGAATCTCTGCACCACCAAATTCAGCACATGTGCCAGGCAAGGGATGTGCGTCAAACCAACTAGTCCCAGAGCTGCTACGAGATTTCACCCATTATCGCACACTACCAGTCCGGGCTTGAGGCTCACTGGCACCACTCATCGGTCTGTTGTTCAAGGCCCGTTCACAGCTCCTGCGTGGTGTGGGGTTTGTCCACCAAACAGAAGTTTTAAAACGGCCTGCTGTCGTTTACCCCTGGCTGTGCTGAAGTTGGTGGTGAAGGTGTTACGCTGACTGGATGAGAAGGCGGTAGAGGATGAGGAAGCGGAGTAGGATGAGGAAGCAACAGGAGGCAAACTGAAGCGCCCTGAAATCCTCGGTGGTGGAAGGACATGAGCCAAACTGCTATCCGCCTCAGGCCCAGCCTCCACTGCATTTACTCAGTGTGCTGTTTATAGAGATATAACATCCCTGACCGTGATTACTGGTCCACGTATTTGTAGTGAGGTGCATCTTGCCACAGATGACCTTGCGCAGTGCACACCTTATTTTGTCCCCCACTTGGTTGTGCAGGGAAGGGATGATTCGCCTGGAAAAGTAGTGGCGGCTGGGCATGACATACTGTGGGACAGCCACTGCCATAAGGACTTTAAAACTCTCCGTCTCCACCAGACGACATGACAGAATTTCAAAGGACAGTATCTTTAAAATGCTGGCATTCAGGGTCAGGGATTGTGGGTGGGTAGGGGGGGTACTTCCTCTTCCGCTCCAGTGTCTCAGAGATGGAGAGCTGAATGCTTCTGTGGGACATTGGGTCACCAAGCATCTCCACAGATGGTGGCATTGCTGGCAGATCCTCTGTTTGCAGGGTGGCAGGTGGCACTGTCACTCCAGAGGTGGATGAAGAGACTGAGACTGCAGCAGAAGAAGAAGCAGGAGGAGCCAGAGACCTTTCTTGGTTTTTTAGGTGTCTACTTCACTGCAGCTCGTGCTTTGCACTTAGATGCCTGGTCATGCAAGTTGTGCTCAGGTTGAGAACTTTTATGCCTCGCTTCAGCCTCTATTTGCACAGCGTGCAAACCACTCGTGTCTTGTCGTCAGCACATTTTATGAAGAACTTCCACGCCAGGGAACTCCTTGGAGCTGGCTTTGGTGTGCTCGGTTCCTTGCTGCGGTGGGCAGTAGCAGGCATACTGTCTAGGGCATGGCCGCTCTGCTTCTGCACCCTGCTCCCTCTTCTGCTGTGCTGGTGGCTCTGTGCGACCACCGCCTCTTCTTTCAAACTACATAGGTCACTCGCATTACCTTGATTCCATGTGGGGTCGGACCTCATCGTCTTCCACCCAGTCTTTACCCCTGCCCTCCTTATCGGTCTGCACACTTTCGAAAGCCACAGCAGTTGGCACCTATGTTTCGTCATCATCCGAGACTTGCTGCGATGGTCCTTTCATGTACTCATCTTAAAACATAAGTGGTTGGGCATCGGTGCACTCAATGTCTTCCACTTCTGGGGCAGGGATAGGTGGATGGCCCTGCTAACAGAGTCATCAAAAAGCAGAAGAGACTGCTGCATGACTTGGGGCTCAGACTGCTTAGCTGATTTGCAAGGGGGTGAGGTGAAAGACTGATGAACATCGGCTGCAGGTGCCAACTCTGATCTTTCAGCAGGAGACAATGTTAAGGAACTGGAGGCACTGTCAGCAACCCAATCTACTATCGCCTCTACTTGTTCTGGCCTCACCATTCGTAGAGCCACATTAGGCCCGACCAAATTCCGCTACAGGTTCTGTCGCCTACTCGCACCTGAGGAAGAGGTTTCACTTGTATTTGTAGCTGGCACAGATCGACCACGTACTCTCCCTGCAACAGGAGCTCCACCAGCACAAGCACCACCAGCACCGCCACGTCCCTTATTTGATGCTCTCGTCATATTTCTCAAATTTTGGATCTTGCCCTAAATGGGTGTTTTATTAATAGCAAAATAGAACAGTATGTAAAGGGTGTATCTCACAATGACATATGCAGCAAAGGCTGCTAAATTATTTTTTTTGCCCAAAATGAGTGTTATAATGCTTGAATTTTACACGTGCAGATGCAGCAAGTGCTGTAAAATAGTGTATTTTGCCCAAAAATTTAGTTTTTTTAAAACCCATAAAATTATAGCTGTATTTCTAGCTTAAATTGCACACTGTCATTGATCACCCCCCTGTAAGGCTCCATTCAGACGTCCGTATGATTTTTACGGATACATGGATCGGATCCGCAAAACACATGCGGACGTCTGAATGGAGCCTTACAGGGGGGTTATCAATGACAGGGGGTGATCAGGGTGATCACCCCCCTGTCACTGATCACCCCCCCTGTAAGGCTCCATTCAGACGTCCGTATGATTTTTACAGATCCATGGATACATGGATCGGATCCGCAAAACACATGCGGACGTCTGAATGGAGCCTTACAGGGGGGTTATCAATGACAGGGGGTGATCAGGGTGATCACCCCCCTGTCACTGATCACCCCCCCTGTAAGGCTCCATTCAGACGTCCGTATGATTTTTACGGATCCACGGATACATGGATCGGATCCGCAAAACACATGCGGACGTCTGAATGGAGCCTTACAGGGGGGTGATCAATGACAGGGGGGTGATCAGGGAGTGTATATGGGTGATCACCCGCCTGGGTGATCAGGGAGTGCATATGGGTGATCACCCGCCTGTCATTGATCACCCCCCTGTAAGGCTCCATTCAGACGTCCGCATGTGTTTTGCGGATCCGATCCATGTATCCATGGATCCGTAAAAATCATACGGACGTCTGAATGGAGCCTTACAGGGGGGTGATCAATGACAGGGGGGTGATCAATGACAGGGGGTGATCAGGGAGTGTATATGGGTGATCACCCGCCTGTCATTGATCACCCCCCTGTAAGGCTCCATTCAGACGTCCACATGTGTTTTGCGGATCCGATCCATGGATCCGTAAAAATCATGCGGACGTCTGAATGGAGCCTTACAGGGGGGTGATCAATGACAGGGGGGTGATCAATGACAGGGGGTGATCAGGGAGTGTATATGGGTGATCACCCGCCTGTCATTGATCACCCCCCTGTAAGGCTCCATTCAGACGTCCGCATGTGTTTTGCGGATCCGATCCATGTATCCATGGATCCGTAAAAATCATACGGACGTCTGAATGGAGCCTTACAGGGGGGTGATCAATGACAGGGGGGTGATCAATGACAGGGGGTGATCAGGGAGTGTATATGGGTGATCCCCCGCCTGTCATTGATCACCCCCCTGTAAGGCTCCATTCAGACGTCCGCATGTGTTTTGCGGATCCGATCCATGTATCCGTGGATCCGTAAAAATCATACGGACGTCTAAACGGAGCCTGACAGGGGGGTGATCAATGACAGGGGGGTGATCAATGACAGGGGGGTGATCAGGGAGTTTATATGGGGTGATCATGGGTGATCAGGGGTTCATAAAGGGTTAAAAAGGGACGGGGGGGTGTAGTGTAGTGTAGTGTTTGGTGTGACTTTACTGACCTACCTGTGTCCTCTGGTGGTCGATCCTAACAAAAGGGACCACCAGAGGACCAGGTAGGAGGTATATTAGACGCTGTTATCAAAACAGTGTCTAATATACCTGTTAGGGGTTAAAAAATTCGGATCTCCAGCCTGCAAGCGAGCGATCGCCGCTGGCAGGCTGGAGATCCACTCGCTTACCTTCCGTTCCTGTGAGCGCGCGCGCCTGTGTGCGCGCGTTCACAGGAAATCCCGGCCCTCGCGAGATGACGCGTATATGCGTCGTCGTGCGCAGGGCTGCCGCCTCCGGACCGCACATCTGCGTTAGGCGGTCCGGAGGCGGTTAAGGGGTCACGGTTTTAGAAAGGTTGAGAACCACTGCACTAGACTAACCCCTGCCCCACTGTCAATAAATACTTCCATTTTACACAGTCTGGGGATCCAGCGCCACTTTAGCAGGCAGGAGAAATCTGGTACTACCGGTAAATGACAAAAGTAAATTTTCTGATTCCCCACCCACACTAGCAAGAGTGAGAGGAGGACTAAACTCATTATTTTAATTTTTTTTTTACCTTAATGTTTAACACAAGGACATACATTAACAAAATGTCCTCCTTTGCCACAGAACAAGCAAAGTCTTTTCTTAACCCTAAAGTTTTTATCACCTGGTCCAGGAGTGACCTTCCCCAATTGCATTGGCTCATCACTAGACATGAGCTTGAGTGTCTCTTTACCTAGAGTGTTAGAAGAGGCCGCTTCCCCATATGATAGTATGTCCCGGGTGGGCGAGAGGAACTTTAGATCTCTCTCTCAGGCGTCTATCAATCCGTACTGCTAGAGACATGGCCACCTCCAATTATTCTGGATTTTCGTGAAGTGCCAAGGCGTCCTTCAGGTTCTCAGATAGCCCTTGACAGAATTTACTACAGAGAGCTGGGTCATTCCACTCCATATCAGTTGCCCACCTTCTAAATTCAGAGCAATAGGACTCTGCAGAACGCTCTCCCTGCCGCAAACCACGCAACTTAGATTCGGCCAGGGAAAACTGATCTGGGTCATCGTAGAGAAGTCCTAGAGCTCTGAAAAATTAATCTACCGACCGGAGGGATTGTGATCCCGTTGGCAAGGAGAAAGCCCTAGACTGAGCGACACCTTTAAGTAATGAAATAATAATCCCCACTCTTTTACTCTCGTCCCCAAAAGAGTTAGAACATAGTCTAAAAAATAATTTGAACGACTTCCTGAACTGAACAAAATTGTCACTTCCCCCGGAAATCCTATCCGGGAGAGCGACCTTAGGTTCAGGGCAGGCTTGGTTTCGCTGCCGGAACCCACCGCCTGTGGTCTCTGAAATTGTGCAACGGCCGTACGTAGGTCAGCCGCCTCCAAATACAGCCCCTGCATATGATCGACCAGTGAAGAAATTGTATCCATAGCTATACTGAAAAACAAAGGATAATGTTTTTTGGGCAGTTGATAATGCCACAGGTAATGGGGAAGGGGAAAACACCAGATACACACAAAAGAAATAGACAACAGTGACCTCCTAGGGATGGTGACCTCCTAGTAATCCCTAGGACTTTCCCTAACTCCTACCAGTATGAGCAAATCCTGATGGTGGAAATGATCATACCCCTGATACCTATGCCCTGCTAAAACTGACCAGCCCTAGGGTAGGTAGCAGGAGACAAAACAGCTGGTTCCTTCCCAGATGAGAAAACCTGCGTCTCCCTGAAGCCTAGAACAAAAACACACCATAGAACAAAAACAGAACAAGCAACTTGTTCTTAGCTTTGAGATGAATGGAGAAGCAGGATATCCAAGACAAACAAGCTCCAGCAACTCCCAGAGGAAATGTCAACCGCTTGGTCAGCAGTGTGAGGCGGACCTAAATAGAGCCTCATGACTGATAACAAGGACAGGTGATCCTGCCAAACAACAACATGCAAAGAGGAAAACAGAGACCTGTGAGAGCCTCACGTGCAGCAAGTCTATCTGATCTTCTCACCTCTGTCACGGGAGGGACCGTGACACCAATACTTAATGGTGAAGTCGAAGTTTGCCAGTCTAGAGGCCAATCTTTGCTCCAGAACTCCCAGACGCGCAGTGTTCAAGTGAGCCAGCGGATTATTATCGGTGTAGACAGTGAAAGAGATGTCCGCTAGATAATCCTTAACCCCTTAAGGACCAGGCCATTTTTTGCAAATCTGACCATTGTCACTTTATGTGGTGATAACTTTAAAACGCTTTGACTTATCCAGGCCATTCTTTAGAAGCAAATCTTGAAATTTATCATACATTTTCAAAAACCCACTTTTTAAGGACCAGCTCAGATTTGAAGTCACTTTGTGAGACTTACATAATAGAAACCACCCAAAACTATTCTAGAACTGATTTTATAAATGTCTTTAACCCTTTAGGTGTTCCACAAGAATTAATGGAAAATAGAGATACAATTTCAAAATTTCACTTTTTTGGCAGATTTTCCTTTTTTTTCAGCTACAAAGCAAGGGTTGACAGCCAAACAAAACTCAATATTTATGGCTCTGATTCTGTAGCTTGCAGAAACACCCCATATGTGGTCGTAAACTGCTGTACGGGCACACGGCAGGGCGCAGAAGGAAAGGAATGCCATACGGTTTTTGGAAGGCAGATTTTACTGGACTTTTTTTTTTTTTACACCATCTCCCATTTGAGGCCCCCCTGATGCAACCCTAGAGTAGAAACTCAAAAAAAGTGACCCCATTTTAGAAACTATGGGATAGGGTGGCAGTTTTGTTGGTACTAGTTTAGGGTGCATTTAGGGTACATATGATTTTTGGTTGCTCTATATTACACTTTTTGTGAGGCAAGGTAACAAGAAATAGCTGTTTTTGTTTATTTTTACTTCAAATTTTTTAGGGGGAAAACTTTCTTTTTTCAACTTTTTATTTATTTTTTTGTCCCACTTTGGGACTTCAACTTTTGGGGGTCTAATCCCCTTTACAATGCATTCCAATACTTTTGTATTGGAATGCATTGGCTGTTTGAGTAATACAGTGTGTATTACTCTTACAGCTTCCTGCCTGTGAGATATAGGGGGCTAGATCTCACAGGCTCTTCACCGGAAGGCAGTGCCGATGCCTAAGGACGGCATCGCACTGCCTTCAATGCCATCTGGTCCCCCTTACAGCTGTACGAGGACCCGATGGCACCTCCTAAATGCCGCAAACCGCAGGTCTGAATTGACCTGGGGTTTGCGGCGTTTGCCGACACGGGGGGGGGGGGGTCACGGGACCCACCTGTTCATTGTCCCAGGATGCCTGCTCAATGATTTGAGCAGGTACCTTGTTCCAATCATTGAGCGGCGGTGATAGGAACTACACATGACGTACCGGTACGTCATGTGTCCTTAAGTGCCGGGACATAATTAAGTGCCTGTTGGCATAAGAGCTGACCCTTTCAGTTCTGGCTTGTGTCTGAGATAGCATGGCTCCTAAACCTTTCTTACTTGCGTCAGTATAGAGGCTGAATGGCAGGCTATAGTCAGTGTAGCCCAGGACTGGTGGCTCTGAAAGTCATTCTTTCAACAGTCAGAAAGCAGTCTCTCACTCTTTGTTCCACTCTACTGGTATCTTAGCATTCTGGGATGGCCCTTCAAAAGTTCCTGGATAAGCTCCGCAACTTGAGCGAAGTGTGGGATGAATCTCCGATAGTAACTTGCAAATCCTAAAAAGCTCTTGACTTCTTTGAATGTCTTAGGAGCTGGCCAGCTTTGTAATGCAGCTATCTTATCAGGGTCCGGTGTCACGCCCTCTGCACTCACAACATATCCCAGATATTTCACTTGGGGATTCAGTAAGTGGCACTTTGAAGGCTTTACTTTCAATCCATATTGGGACAGAGTCTGGAGCACTTCCGCCAAATGCTGTAATTGCTCTTCCTAGGTCTTTGAGTAGACGATCACATCATCTAAGTTCAACAATTTGGCATCTCTCCGTGACTCTTCCTTCCATCCCTTCCCTCCCAGGATTCCAGGGGAGCATGTATGGCCTATAAGTCTCCTCACACTGATTAAGGTGCTCTCTTCTTAAAGAGAGTTAGTTCCCCCCTGACCCGGACACAGGCCTCTCACCCAGTTTTAGCCAGTACTCTCTGCTCTGCATGGATCAGGAGTAATCACCCAAAAACAGCTGTCTGCAGATGCGGTGCTGGCTTATTTAATATTCGTCATGTCTCAAGGCTTATTTTAAGAGTTGAACATTGACTTATAGGATAGCTGCCTTACATCTGGTGGCATTAGAGGCAGAGCTTGTTAATAGCTCATTTGCATCCCTTTCCTCCCAGAATTCCAGAGGAGCATGTATGGCCTATACGTCTCCTCACACTGATTAAGGTGCTCTCTCCCTAAGGATCCATGAATCTCTGAAATGTCCCATGGGTATTGCACAGACCGAATGGCATGTAGTTGAACTCAAACAAACCATTCGGGGTAGTGAAAGCTGTTTTATCTTTGTCTTCCAGTGCCATTGGGACTTGCCAATAGCCACTGGTTAGATCCAGGGTCCATAAATAAGCAGCAGACCCCAGGACTCCTCAATTTGGGGCAGGGGGTATGCATCCTTGTGCATAATGTGGTTGATCTTGCGGTAATCCACACAAAAATGGATGGTTCTATCCTTCTTTTTCGATGACCAGTGGGGCAGCCCAGGGGCTGTGACTATCCTGGATGATATTAGCTGCCTTCATATCCAGAACCATCTTCTTCACCTGCTGGTATAGGGCTGGAGGCACTGGCCTATGTCTTTTTTTGATTGGAGGATGAGTGCCGGTTGGAATAGTGTGCTTTATTAATCTAGTTTGACCAGGGGGTGTTTGCTGAAGACTTGGGGGTGTTCCTTGGCTAAGTCCAGCACACCTTTGATCTGATTGGAAGAAGTTGTGGCATCTCCAATATGTAGATCGGCCCACCAGGGCTGCTCAGACGGGTCTTTGGCTGCATTCACTGTTTGGAGCAATTGTTGGGACGCAGCAATAGGGGGATCCAGGATATCCTGCTGATGGACGTGATATAAACTCTCCACTGGATAGTACTTTTTAAATTCTACAGCTTCATCACTTAGATTAACCAAGTGAATTGGTACATTTCCATGCAACACAATGATCAAGCTCCTAGCGACTAGGACAAGGGGATGATCTTATAGATGCAGGGGTTTCACGAGGGCTGGGTAATCCTGACCTTGGACACCAATGCAAGCCTTGCACCATATCTGTGTCTCTGCTTCAGGCTGGAGTCTAATAGGCTGAGCACCTGTGATGCAAAAGCAGCAGTTTTCACCCTGTCGGTTGCTGAATTTTTGTTGGACAGCTAGCACCTGAATGGTATGATGTATGACATGTTGAGTTACATGGGGTGTGGTCAGTAGAGTCTTCAAGGCTTCCAGCACTTCAGTGTAACAGTTGCCGAGTACATTCATCCCCAGGACCTGGATCACGACTACCCCTTAGTGTGGGAGTTTGGTATCTTTAATCTGTAAGGTAGGTTCCCAATACTTTAATATAAGCACTGGTTGGCCATTGGTATCTATGATGTGGAGCCAGGATTCTGGGAGTTGTCAGCTGGGCTCCGTTCCGGCATTTTTCGAATGCGAATTGACGGATGGTAGTCACTTAAGATCCAGTATCAATCAAAACCGAAAACATTACTCTGTTGATGCTAACTTCAACCATGGGCGTGCACCCACATATCTAGGCATAAAGGCTGGATCTTTGGAGCCTAGTATTCTTCCTCCCGAGGGGCAGTCCTTGACCTCAGGGGATACTCGTTTAACTGTCAGCAGTTCTTTTTGGCGTGTCCATGCTTCTGACAATGCAGGCATATGCGTTTCTTGGTGTCTCGATACTCGAGGTCTGGCAACCTACCGGTCGGCTGGAGCTGATCTTCTCGTGGACCGGGTGTAGGACAGTCTCTTGGTGTAGAAGTCCCTTTCTCAGCCCTGGGCTGTTGTTCCAGTTGCTCTAGCTGCTTCCTTACCCTCTCCATATTCTCAGCTAGGAGGGAGACTTGAGCAGTCAGGGCTATGCCTTGTCTTCCGGAGGTTCAGAATTATGACTTTTCACCAGGATGCCGATAGCAAGCTCCTTAAAATCCAAGAAAGGGGTATCTGGGTGAAGAGCTAACAGCATTTTCAGCTGACATTTGAGGGGTTTGTCAAGGACACCTTAAATAAACTGTTCTTTGAGGGTCTGATCTTGTCCCTCAGCTTCACGGGGATCTATGTGGATAACTTCCCACAGAGCTTCTTGCAGGGACAGGGCAAAGTCTCTCAAAGTCTCCTTGACTGCTGTCGCTTTCCAAAGAATTTCCAATATTAGCAAATCGCAAATAACCGAATATGTGTGACACTATAGCTCACCAAATATTTGAAAACACACATATAATGGAACTTCATAATTTACTGATAGAAAATCATACAACACATATATTATAATTAGTAAAATAGCAGCAGTATAAGAAAATGCTATGACAGAAATGTTGGCACACAGGACCATATGCTTAGGTCTTCAAAGGATGTGCAATATCCATATATAGAGTCTGACAATAAATGTAAGTAACTTAATTCAGGTTGCACTTAATCATCCAAACTATACAGATAATATTGCACAACTCTATAAAGACAATGCCAATAAATAATTACATTATAAAGGTCCCAACAGGGAATAACCCTGAGCAGAATATAATAGATGAAACACACAAAATAAGGCAATACAAAAGTTATAAACAATTGTGCAATGTGGCATAGAAGACAAATACAGACTAAGAGCCTGGAGGGAACACCAACCCCGATGTGCGTTTTGCCTCGCTTCCTCTTGGGAGCATACCCTACCATCAAAATCACATGCTATTTATACCCCATCTAGTTGGTCGATTCCTCATATTCCTGATTTTAATAACACACATCTGCAAAAGGGAGGAGGACTCCTAATTTCAACTGGCGGTGCCACATGTAGTACTAAGATGGCTACCAAATCTCACTCAAGATGACACGCAGCTATAAGGCTTTCTCCTTATGCTCAGAGGGGGCGGATCAACTCAGAACCGCCCACAATAAAGACTTCCTACAGTCTAAACAGCCAACGATCTTTGACATAGATAACTCAAACTTAAACAGCCGCAGGATAACACTGGCACCATTATAGTAAAGGGCTGCTTGCCAATATCTCTATTCAGGAGGATATATGTATGTTTAGATCACAGACTGGATTAGAGGATATTTTGGGGACCATCTTAGAGGCAATTTGATCAGTTTGTTAGCCCTCATGTTATCCACAAAAATATTTAAAGAGCTGATGATATCAAGACACTGTTGCCCTTTCAATCACCATGTGAAGACAATACATTCATCTAAAAAAATTATAACAATGTGCATAATAAAGTGCATAAATAAGTCATTATTCCACACAAAACCTAAATTAAACTAAAATATATAATATATAACATATATAAATCTCATATGATATGCAAGTAACAATCTTGCAATTTGTGAAGTTCATGATGACTGGAGTAAAAATACATTATCATAAAATCTATAGCATAAGTTACAAAGCACACACGGGAATTAATGAGACGGAAGAGTGAAAAACACATACAAAAAAATGCATTGAAAACAATGAGTGCTGTGCTTTTGCTAGTGCCAAATCTGACATGCAGTGAAGGTGCAAGACAGACAAGTGCGTGTCCCAGTCTCGGCAGTATGACCCTATAATATATATCACAGAGCCGTTTACAAGAGTATAAGCCCCATTGTACTCTACTGTCCAAATTTGATGTCATCATATTCAAGAGTTATCTATTCTTCATTCCCAAAGTACTCCTAACTTGCCGCCGATAATCATAAATCAATATCACGGAAATATGCGAATGCAACCAAAAACTTAGTTTCTGAAACATAGTAAAAGTGGTTAGACTAGAAGGTACCAGCATTTTTAGACAGTTAAAAACTGTGAAAGACATCAATAAAACCACAACTGTTAAAACCTAATGATATATGTCTATCTCTGGCCAGGGTCAGAGGGCCACCACCAAGCACCACTGAGGCATCAAATGGTCTCAAAACCGTTACACTTAGAGAAATGGGGCAAAGCTATTGCCCTCATTTAAGCCAAATGGTGTGACCGTATTTCGGACAAAGATCCACTTTGTCTCTTTTTGGCATTTTTGGAGTATTTTTCTCCAATTCCCTCCTCTAGGGGAGATCATGAGTCTGACCCAATCTATGCCCCTTAACCACAGGAGAGATCCCTCGGAATTATGTTTTTTATTTAAAGTGTCTTGCCACGGTCTGTAATTGTGTCAGATCCTCCTCATCTTTAGCTGATTCGATAAATAATACATGCTCCCTGATCCTCCTCCTAAATTGCCTCAATGTCATTCTGACATAAATTAGGTTGCATGGACAAATGGCCCAATAAATTACACCCACTGTAGTACATTTTATTGGATATGTAATTTTATAGCCCTGTCCATGTTGGCACAAGCTACACATTTGCCACATTCCTTGTTACCCCAGGGCATTCCCTTTGTTCCAAAGAGCCCCGATTCTCTCCGGACATAATGGCTTTGGACCAGATGGTCCCTGATGTTCCTAGCTCTCCTATAAGTTATTGATGGGTGTAGGGGCACAATATGCTGTAATTGAGGATCAAGACCCAAGAATATCCCAATATTTTTCACGGCTGTACGTACCTCTCTCCACTTTGTATTGAATCCTGTGATGAATCATATATCTTCAGAGTATTGCCTCTTTATTTTCTTATAAAAGAGGTCCTGTCTCCTCGACAACGTTGCTCTCCGAAATCCCCTCTCTATGCACCGTAACCGCTTTATTACAGTCTACAGCGAAGATCCTCAGCCTGCAACTCAAAGGACTGATCAGTCTAGCAGATTCTGCGAGCACACAAAAACTGGCTGACCGGTATGCTCTTTATCAAGTTACCTGGATGGGAAGACTTCAGGTGCAGTAGTGCATTAACAGAGGTCTGTTTTTTTTTTGTTTTTTTTTTATACAGATCTGTTCCAATCCATCCTTGTGAATCCCAAACTCCATGTCCATCCGGCCTAAGTTTTATGTTTTTATAATTCCTGTTCAATTCCTGAATGAATAGTCCAAACTCATCCTCAGTCCCCTGATGATCAGAATGTCATCAATGTAGCGTCCCCAATATTGGACCCTACTTGCCATTAGTGATGTCCCAAATAGTTCCCGGCGAACATAGCTTGTTCGCGTTCGCCGCTGCGGGCGAACATATGCGATGTTCGGTCCGCCCCCTATACATCATCATTGAGTAAACTTTGACCCTCTACCTCACAGTCAGCAGACACATTCCAGCCAATCAGCAGCAGACCCTCCCTCCAGACCCTCCCGCCTCCTGGACAGTATCCATTTTAGATTCATTCAGAAACTGCATTCACAGAGAGAGGAGGGACAGTACTGCTGCTGCTGATTCAATAGGGAAAGCGTTAGCTAGGGCATTGTTCTGTGTCCACAAACTCATCTGTTGTAAGGACAGCATCCTAAAAGCACCCCAAAAAGCCCTTTTCAGGGCTGGAACATCAGTGTGCTTTTTTTTTTCATATATATATATCTATATTGCAGTTGCCTGGCTGCCCATGTGTGAGAGGCTGCAGGCTCAGTCATAGACAGCACTGTGTGCACAGTGCACACCATTCATACAGGGTGTGACAGAAAATACCTTGCAGATAAAAAAAAAATTCTATTTAAAATTTAACTGTAATCTAATCACATTTGCAAGCCCGTGTGTGTCAGGCGCCCACACATACTGTAGAGGCAGGCAGAGGTTTGTGGTGCTGTGATTTCCACTGGCCCTGGAAAAATGCCCAGTGTTCAGAGGCCACGTACCCAGAACCCAAAAAATTCTGAGAAAATAGTTGACTGGCTTACACAGGACACCCAATCTTCAACAGCTTCCGCTAAGAACCTTGACGCACCATCCTCCTCCAGCTCAGCTTTGGTCACCTGCTCTCAAGTTACCACTCTCCCGCCCGCCGCCACCACCACCACTACCACCACAGCAGCTTCACTTGATCTCTCAGAGGAGTTATTTACACATCAGTTGAATGAAATTAGTGATGTGCAACCATTATTGACAGGGAATGTAGATAACAGGGATATGTCAGGCAGCATTACACACATGGACGTACAGTGTGATGATGATGATGATGTTGTACCCGCTGCTGCTTCCTTTGCTCAGGTGTCAGATACAAGTGAAGTGGTTGATGATGACGATGTGTCCGTGGATGCCACGCGGGTGCCTGCTCGAAGAGAAGAAGAAGAGGGGGAAAGTTCAGAAGGGGAGACAGAGAGAAGGAGGAGACGAGATGGAAGCAGGGGGAGGTCATCGCAAGGAGCAAGTGGCACAGTCAGACAGCATGTATCGGCACCCGGGGTCAGCCAGACAGCACGCCAATCAACGCATGCTGTTGCCTCCACCAGAATACGGTCATTGCAAAGCTCAGCAGTGTGGCATTTTTTGTGTGTGTCTGCCTCTGAAAACAGCGATGCCATTTGCAACCTGTCCCAAAAGAAACTGAGTCGTGGGAAATCCAACATCCACCTAGGTACAACTGCTTTGTGAAGGCATATGATCGCACATCACAAACACCTATGGGATCAACACATGATGACGAGTAGAAGCAGCACACAAGCTGAAAGCCACCATCCTCCTCCTGGTCCAGCATCTTCAGCCACGTCAACCACTGCTGTCCTCCTTGTCCCCTCTCAGCCACCTGCCACTCCGCCTCTCACCTTCAGCAGTTCTATCTCATCTGCCCACAGTCAGGTGTCTGTAAAGGAAATGTTTGAGCGTAAGAAGTAGGGATGAGCGAACTCGAACTGTATAGTTCGGGTTCGTACCGAATTTTGGGGTGTCCGTGACACGGACCCGAACCCGGACATTTTCGTAAAAGTCCGGGTTCGGGTTCGGTGTTCGTCGCTTTCTTCGCGCTTTTGTGACGCTTTCTTGGCGCTTTTTGAAAGGCTGCAAAGCAGCCAATCAACAAGCGTCATACTACTTGCCCCAAGAGGCCATCACAGCCATGCCTACTATTGGCATGGCTGTGATTGGCCAGAGCACCATGTGACCCAGCCTCTATTTAAGCTGGAGTCACATAGCGCCGCCCGTCACTCTGCTCTGATTAGCGTAGGGAGAGGTTGCGGCTGCGACAGTAGGGCGAGATTAGGCAGATTAACTCCTCCAAAGGACTTGATTAACTGATCGATCTGCAGCTGTGGATCATTGAGCTGCTGATCCTCAATTGCTCACTGTTTTTAGGCTGCACAGACCGTTTGTCAGTCACATTTTTCTGGGGTGATCGGCGGCCATTTTGTGTCTTGTGGTGCGCCAGCACAAGCTGCGACCAAGTGCATTTAACCCTCAATGGTGTGGTTGTTTTTTGGCTAAAGCCTACATCAGGGTGAAGCTGTCACACCAAGTGCATTTAACCAGCAATAGTCTGTTCATTTTTTGGCCATATACAAAATCAGGGGCAAGCTGCGCCTGTCACCAAGTGCATTTAACCCTCAATGGTGTGGTTGTTTTTTGGCTAAAGCCTACATCAGGGTGAAGCTGTCACACCAAGTGCATTTAACCAGCAATAGTCTGTTCATTTTTTGGCCATATACTAAATCAGGGGCAAGCTGCGCCTGTCACCAAGTGCATTTAACCCTCAATGGTGTGGTTGTTTTTTGGCTAAAGCCTACATCAGGGTGAAGCTGTCACACCAAGTGCATTTAACCAGCAATAGTCTGTTTATTTTTTGGCCATATCCCAGTCTAATTCTGTCACTAAATCCATACCGGTCACCCAGCGCCTAAATACTAGGCCTCAAATTTATATCCAGCTAAATCTGTCCCTAGTGCTGTAGCTGGGCGAGTTATTTAGTGTCCGTTCAAGCACATTTCTTGTTCTGGGTTGAAATACAATTCCCAATTTAGCAATTTCATAATTTAGTGGTTTCTGCTATATCAGAGCTATTTGAAATCTATCCCTAAAAGGGTATATAATATTCAAGGTGCACATTGGGTCATTCAGAATAACTTCACACACACCCGCTACTGTGTATTTCCAAGTCTAATTCTGTGACTAAACCCATACCTGTCACGCAGCGCCTAAATACTAGGCCTCAAATTTATATCCAGCTAAATCTGTCCCTAGTGCTGTAGCTGGGCGAGTTATTTAGTGTCCGTTCAAGCACATTTCTTGTTCTGGGTTGAAATACAATTCCCAATTTAGCAATTTCATAATTTAGTGGTTTCTGCTATATCAGAGCTATTTGAAATCTATCCCTAAAAGGGTATATAATATTCAAGGTGCACATTGGGTCATTCAGAATAACTTCACACACACCCGCTACTGTGTATTTCCAAGTCTAATTCTGGCACTAAACCCATACCTGTCACCCAGCGCCTAAATACTAGGCCTCAAATTTATATCCCGCTAAATCTGTCCTTAGTGCTGTAGCTGGGCGAGTTATTTAGTGTCCGTTCAAGCACATTTCTTGTTCTGGGTTGAAATACAATTCCCAATTTAGCAATTTCATAATTTAGTGGTTTCTGCTATATCAGAGCTATTTGAAATCTATCCCTAAAAGGGTATATAATATTCAAGGTGCACATTGGGTCATTCAGAATAACTTCACACACACCCGCTACTGTGTATTTCCAAGTCTAATTCTGGCACTAAACCCATACCTGTCACCCAGCGCCTAAATACTAGGCCTCAAATTTATATCCCGCTAAATCTGTCCTTAGTGCTGTAGCTGGGCGAGTTATTTAGTGTCCGTTCAAGCACATTTCTTGTTCTGGGTTGAAATACAATTCCCAATTTAGCAATTTCATAATTTAGTGGTTTCTGCTATATCAGAGCTATTTGAAATCTATCCCTAAAAGGGTATATAATATTCAAGGTGCACATTGGGTCATTCAGAATAACTTCACACACACCCGCTACTGTGTATTTCCAAGTCTAATTCTGGCACTAAACCCATACCTGTCACCCAGCGCCTAAATACTAGGCCTCAAATTTATATCCCGCTAAATCTGTCCTTAGTGCTGTAGCTGGGCGAGTTATTTAGTGTCCGTTCAAGCACATTTCTTGTTCTGGGTTGAAATACAATTCCCAATTTAGCAATTTCATAATTTAGTGGTTTCTGCTATATCAGAGCTATTTGAAATCTATCCCTAAAAGGGTATATAATATTCAAGGTGCACATTGGGTCATTCAGAATAACTTCACACACACCCGCTACTGTGTATTTCCAAGTCTAATTCTGGCACTAAACCCATACCTGTCACCCAGCGCCTAAATACTAGGCCTCAAATTTATATCCCGCTAAATCTGTCCTTAGTGCTGTAGCTTGGCGAGTTATTTAGTGTCCGTTCAAGCACATTTCTTGTTCTGGGTTGAAATACAATTCCCAATTTAGCAATTTCATAATTTAGTGGTTTCTGCTATATCAGAGCTATTTGAAATCTATCCCTAAAAGGGTATATAATATTCAAGGTGCACATTGGGTCATTCAGAATAACTTCACACACACCCGCTACTGTGTATTTCCAAGTCTAATTCTGGCACTAAACCCATACCTGTCACCCAGCGCCTAAATACTAGGCCTCAAATTTATATCCCGCTAAATCTGTCCTTAGTGCTGTAGCTGGGCGAGTTATTTAGTGTCCGTTCAAGCACATTTCTTGTTCTGGGTTGAAATACAATTCCCAATTTAGCAATTTCATAATTTAGTGGTTTCTGCTATATCAGAGCTATTTGAAATCTATCCCTAAAAGGGTATATAATATTCAAGGTGCACATTGGGTCATTCAGAATAACTTCACACACACCCGCTACTGTGTATTTCCAAGTCTAATTCTGGCACTAAACCCATACCTGTCACCCAGCGCCTAAATACTAGGCCTCAAATTTATATCCCGCTAAATCTGTCCTTAGTGCTGTAGCTGGGCGAGTTATTTAGTGTCCGTTCAAGCACATTTCTTGTTCTGGGTTGAAATACAATTCCCAATTTAGCAATTTCATAATTTAGTGGTTTCTGCTATATCAGAGCTATTTGAAATCTATCCCTAAAAGGGTATATAATATTCAAGGTGCACATTGGGTCATTCAGAATAACTTCACACACACCCGCTACTGTGTATTTCCAAGTCTAATTCTGGCACTAAACCCATACCTGTCACCCAGCGCCTAAATACTAGGCCTCAAATTTATATCCCGCTAAATCTGTCCTTAGTGCTGTAGCTGGGCGAGTTATTTAGTGTCCGTTCAAGCACATTTCTTGTTCTGGGTTGAAATACAATTCCCAATTTAGCAATTTCATAATTTAGTGGTTTCTGCTATATCAGAGCTATTTGAAATCTATCCCTAAAAGGGTATATAATATTCAAGGTGCACATAGGGTCATTCAGAATAACTTCACACACACGCTTCTGTGCATTTCCAAGTCTAATTCTGTCACTAAATCCATACCGGTCACCCAGCGCCTAAATACTAGGCCTCAAATTTATATCCAGCTAAATCTGTCCCTAGTGCTGTAGCTGGGCGAGTTATTTAGTGTCCGTTCAAGCACATTTCTTGTTCTGGGTTGAAATACAATTCCCAATTTAGCAATTTCATAATTTAGTCGTTTCTGCTATATCAGAGCTATTTGAAATCTATCCCTAAAAGGGTAGATCATATTGAAGGTGCACATAGGGTCATTCAGAATAACTTCACACACACGCTTCTGTGCATTTCCAAGTCTAATTCTGTCACTAAATCCATACCGGTCACCCAGCGCCTAAATACTAGGCCTCAAATTTATATCCCGCTGAATTTGAATACAATACATTGGGCCAAATAATATATTTGTTGTTGTGGTGAACCATAACAATGAGAAAAACATCTAGTAAGGGACGCGGACGTGGACATGGTCGTGGTGGTGTTAGTGGACCCTCTGGTGCTGGGAGAGGACGTGGCCGTTCTGCCACATCCACACGTCCTAGTGTACCAACTACCTCAGGTCCCAGTAGCCGCCAGAATTTACAGCGATATATGGTGGGGCCCAATGCCGTTCTAAGGATGGTAAGGCCTGAGCAGGTACAGGCATTAGTCAATTGGGTGGCCGACAGTGGATCCAGCACGTTCACATTATCTCCCACCCAGTCTTCTGCAGAAAGCGCACAGATGGCGCCTGAAAACCAACCCCATCAGTCTGTCACATCACCCCCATGCATACCAGGGAAACTGTCTCAGCCTCAAGTTATGCAGCAGTCTCTTATGCTGTTTGAAGACTCCGCTGGCAGGGTTTCCCAAGGGCATCCACCTAGCCCTTCCCCAGCGGTGAAAGACATAGAATGCACTGACGCACAACCACTTATGTTTCCTGATGATGAGGACATGGGAATACCACCTCAGCATGTCTCTGATGATGACGAAACACAGGTGCCAACTGCTGCGTCTTTCTGCAGTGTGCAGACTGAACAGGAGGTCAGGGATCAAGACTGGGTGGAAGACGATGCAGGGGACGATGAGGTCCTAGACCCCACATGGAATGAAGGTCGTGCCACTGACTTTCACAGTTCGGAGGAAGAGGCAGTGGTGAGACCGAGCCAACAGCGTAGCAAAAGAGGGAGCAGTGGGCAAAAGCAGAACACCCGCCGCCAAGAGACTCCGCCTGCTACTGACCGCCGCCATCTGGGACCGAGCACCCCAAAGGCAGCTTCAAGGAGTTCCCTGGCATGGCACTTCTTCAAACAATGTGCTGACGACAAGACCCGAGTGGTTTGCACGCTGTGCCATCAGAGCCTGAAGCGAGGCATTAACGTTCTGAACCTGAGCACAACCTGCATGACCAGGCACCTGCATGCAAAGCATGAACTGCAGTGGAGTAAACACCTTAAAACCAAGGAAGTCACTCAGGCTCCCCCTGCTACCTCTTCTGCTGCTGCCGCCTCGGCCTATTCTGCTGCTGCCGCCTCGGCCTCTTCCTCCGCCTCTGGAGGAACGTTGGCACCTGCCGCCCAGCAAACAGGGGATGTACCACCAACACCACCACCACCACCTCCGTCACCAAGCGTCTCAACCATGTCACACGCCAGCGTTCAGCTCTCCATCTCACAAACATTTGATAGAAAGCGTAAATTCCCACCTAGCCACCCTCGATCCCTGGCCCTGAATGCCAGCATTTCTAAACTACTGGCCTATGAAATGCTGTCATTTAGGCTGGTGGACACAGACAGCTTCAAACAGCTCATGTCGCTTGCTGTCCCACAGTATGTTGTTCCCAGCCGGCACTACTTCTCCAAGAGAGCCGTGCCTTCCCTGCACAACCAAGTATCCGATAAAATCAAGTGTGCACTGCGCAACGCCATCTGTGGCAAGGTCCACCTAACCACAGATACGTGGACCAGTAAGCACGGCCAGGGACGCTATATCTCCCTAACTGCACACTGGGTAAATGTAGTGGCAGCTGGGCCCCAGGCGGAGAACTGTTTGGCGCACGTCCTTCCGCCGCCAAGGATCGCAGGGCAACATTCTTTGCCTCCTGTTGCCACCTCCTCCTTCTCGGCTTCCTCCTCCTCTTCTTCCACCTGCTCATCCAGTCAGCCACACACCTTCACCACCAACTTCAGCACAGCCCGGGGTAAACGTCAGCAGGCCATTCTGAAACTCATATGTTTGGGGGACAGGCCCCACACCGCACAGGAGTTGTGGCGGGGTATAGAACAACAGACCGACGAGTGGTTGCTGCCGGTGAGCCTCAAGCCCGGCCTGGTGGTGTGTGATAATGGGCGAAATCTCGTTGCAGCTCTGGGACTAGCCAATTTGACGCACATCCCTTGCTTGGCGCATGTGCTGAATTTGGTGGTGCAGAAGTTCATTCACAACTACCCCGACATGTCAGAGCTGCTGCATAAAGTGCGGGCCGTCTGTTCGCGCTTCCGGCGTTCACATCCTGCTGCTGCTCGCCTGTCTGCGCTACAGCGTAACTTCGGCCTTCCCGCTCACCGCCTCATATGCGACGTGCCCACCAGGTGGAACTCCACCTTGCACATGCTGGACAGACTGTGCGAGCAGCAGCAGGCCATAGTGGAGTTTCAGCTGCAGCACGCACGGGTCAGTCGCACTACAGAACAGCACCACTTCACCACCAATGACTGGGCCTCCATGCGAGACCTGTGTGCCCTGTTGCGCTGTTTCGAGTACTCCACCAACATGGCCAGTGGCGATGACACCGTTATCAGCGTTACAATACCACTTCTATGTCTCCTTGAGAAAACACTTAGGGCGATGATGGAAGAGGAGGTGGCCCAGGAGGAGGAGGAGGAGGAGGAAGAGGGGTCATTTTTAGCACTTTCAGGCCAGTCTCTTCGAAGTGACTCAGAGGGAGGTTTTTGGCAACAGCAGAGGCCAGGTACAAATGTGGCCAGCCAGGGCCCACTACTGGAGGACGAGGAGGACGAGGATGAGGAGGAGGTGGAGGAGGATGAGGATGAAGCATGGTCACAGCGGGGTGGCACCCAACGCAGCTCGGGTCCATCACTGGTGCGTGGCTGGGGGGAAAGGCAGGACGATGACGATACGCCTCCCACAGAGGACAGCTTATCCTTATCCCTGGGCAGCCTGGCACACATGAGCGACTACATGCTGCAGTGCCTGCGCAACGACAGCAGAGTTGCCCACATTTTAACCTGTGCGGACTACTGGGTTGCCACCCTGCTGGATCCACGCTACAAAGACAATGTGCCCACCTTACTTCCTGCACTGGAGCGTGATAGGAAGATGCGCGAGTACAAGCGCACGTTGGTAGACGCGCTACTGAGAGCATTCCCAAATGTCACAGGGGAACAAGTGGAAGCCCAAGGCCAAGGCAGAGGAGGAGCAAGAGGTCGCCAAGGCAGCTGTGTCACGGCCAGCTCCTCTGAGGGCAGGGTTAGCATGGCAGAGATGTGGAAAACTTTTGTCAACACGCCACAGCTAACTGCACCACCACCTGATACGCAACGTGTTAGCAGGAGGCAACATTTCACTAACATGGTGGAACAGTACGTGTGCACACCCCTCCACGTACTGACTGATGGTTCGGCCCCATTCAACTTCTGGGTCTCTAAATTGTCCACGTGGCCAGAGCTAGCCTTTTATGCCTTGGAGGTGCTGGCCTGCCCGGCAGCCAGCGTTTTGTCTGAACGTGTATTCAGCACGGCAGGGGGCGTCATTACAGACAAACGCAGCCGCCTGTCTACAGCCAATGTGGACAAGCTGACGTTCATAAAAATGAACCAGGCATGGATCCCACAGGACCTGTCCGTCCCTTGTCCAGATTAGACATTAACTACCTCCCCATAACCATATATTATTGGACTCCAGGGCACTTCCTCATTCAATCCTATTTTTATTTTCATTTTACCATTATATTGCGATGCTACCCAAAGTTGAATGAACCTCTCCTCTGCCTGTGTGCTAGGCCTAAATATATGCCAATGGACTGTTGCAGTGGTGGCTGACATGAAGCCTGATTCTCTGCTATGACATGCAGACTAATTCTCTGCTGACATGAAGCCAGATTGTCTGTTACGGGACCTCTCTCCTCTGCCTGGGTGCTGGGCCTAAATTTATGACAATGGACTGTTGCAGTGGTGGCTGACGTGAAGCCTCATTCTCTGCTATGACATGCAGACTGATTCTCTGCTGACATGAAGCCAGATTGTCTGTTACGGGACCTCTCTCCTCTGCCTGTGTGCTAGGCCTAAATATATGCCAATGGACTGTTGCAGTGGTGGCTGACGTGAAGCCTGATTCTCTGCTATGACATGCAGACTGATTCTCTGCTGACATGAAGCCAGATCCTCTGTTACGGGACCTCTCTCCTCTGCCTGTGTGTGTGCTGGGCCTAAATATATGCCAATGGACTGTTGCAGTGGTGGCTGACGTGAAGCCTCATTCTCTGCTATGACATGCAGACTAATTCTCTGCTGACATGAAGACAGATTCTCTGTTACGGGACCTCCCTCCTCTGCCTGGGTGCTGGGCCTAAATATATGCCAATGGACTGTTGCAGTGGTGGGTGACGTGAAGCCTCATTCTCTGCTATGACATGCAGACTAATTCTCTGCTGACATGAAGCCAGATTGTCTGTTACGGGACCTCTCTCCTCTGCCTGTGTGTGTGCTGGGCCTAAATATATGCCAATGGACTGTTGCAGTGGTGGCTGACGTGAAGCCTCATTCTCTGCTATGACATGCAGACTAATTCTCTGCTGACATGAAGACAGATTCTCTGTTACGGGACCTCTCTGCTCTGCCTGTGTGCTAGGCCTAAATATATGCCAATGGACTGTTGCAGTGGTGGGTGACGTGAAGCCTCATTCTCTGCTATGACATGCAGACTAATTCTCTGCTGACATGAAGACAGATTCTCTGTTACGGGACCTCCCTCCTCTGCCTGGGTGCTGGGCCTAAATATATGCCAATGGACTGTTGCAGTGGTGGGTGACGTGAAGCCTCATTCTCTGCTATGACATGCAGACTAATTCTCTGCTGACATGAAGCCAGATTGTCTGTTACGGGACCTCTCTCCTCTGCCTGTGTGTGTGCTGGGCCTAAATATATGCCAATGGACTGTTGCAGTGGTGGCTGACGTGAAGCCTCATTCTCTGCTATGACATGCAGACTAATTCTCTGCTGACATGAAGACAGATTCTCTGTTACGGGACCTCTCTCCTCTGCCTGTGTGTGTGCTGGGCCTAAATATATGCCAATGGACTGTTGCAGTGGTGGCTGACGTGAAGCCTCATTCTCTGCTATGACATGCAGACTAATTCTCTGCTGACATGAAGACAGATTCTCTGTTACGGGACCTCCCTCCTCTGCCTGGGTGCTGGGCCTAAATATATGCCAATGGACTGTTGCAGTGGTGGGTGACGTGAAGCCTGATTCTCTGCTATGACATGCAGACTAATTCTCTGCTGACATGAAGACAGATTCTCTGTTACGGGACCTCTCTCCTCTGCCTGTGTGTGTGCTGGGCCTAAATATATGCCAATGGACTGTTGCAGTGGTGGCTGACGTGAAGCCTCATTCTCTGCTATGACATGCAGACTAATTCTCTGCTGACATGAAGACAGATTCTCTGTTACGGGACCTCCCTCCTCTGCCTGGGTGCTGGGCCTAAATATATGCCAATGGACTGTTGCAGTGGTGGCTGACGTGAAGCCTCATTCTCTGCTATGACATGCAGACTAATTCTCTGCTGACATGAAGACAGATTCTCTGTTACGGGACCTCCCTCCTCTGCCTGGGTGCTGGGCCTAAATATATGCCAATGGACTGTTGCAGTGGTGGCTGACGTGAAGCCTCATTCTCTGCTATGACATGCAAACTAATTCTCTGCTGACATGAAGACAGATTCTCTGTTACGGGACCTCTCTCCTCTGCCTGGGTGCCGGGGCCTAAATATCTGAGAATGGACTGTTCCAGTGGTGGGTGACGGGAAGCCAGATTCTCTGCTATGGAACCTCTCTCCAATTGATTTTGGTTAATTTTTATTTATTTAATTTTTAATTTAATTCATTTCCCTATCCACATTTGTTTGCAGGGGATTTACCTACATGTTGCTGCCTTTTGCAGCCCTCTAGCTCTTTCCTGGGCTGTTTTACAGCCTTTTTAGTGCCGAAAAGTTCGGGTCCCCATTGACTTCAATGGGGTTCGGGTTCGGGACGAAGTTCGGATCGGGTTCGGATCCCGAACCCGAACATTTCCGGGATGTTCGGCCGAACTTCTCGAACCCGAACATCCAGGTGTTCGCTCAACTCTAGTAAGAAGCCAATGTCACAGAGTCACCCACTTGCCCGGTGTCTGACAGCTGGCTTGATGGAACTCTTAGCCCGCCAGCTTTTACCATACCAGCTGGTGGAGTCTGAGTCCTTCAAACAATTTGTCGCTATTGGGACACCACAGTGGAAGGTACCCAGACTAATTTTTTTTTCTAAAAAGGCAATCCCAAATCTCTACTCAGTGATTGAAAAGGAGGTCATGGCATCTCTGGCATACAGTGTTAGGGCAAGGGTCCATCTGACACTGATACCTGGTCTGCAAAGTACGGTCAGGGCAGGTATATCACCTACACTGCGCATTGGGTCAACCTGCTGATGGCTGCCAAGCATGGAATGCGTGGCTCTGCAGCGAAGTTGGTGACACCGCCACGACTTGCAGGCAGGTCTACTGCCACCTCCTCTACTCCTCCTACTCCATCCTCTTTCATAACCTCCTCGGCTGAGTCCTCTTCTGCTGCGGCGTCTGGCTGCACATCAACTGAATCCCCCCAGCTCCCCAGGGGCTATTCCACATCCCGGATACAACAGTGTCACGTTGTCTTGG
Organism: Bufo gargarizans; assembly: GCF_014858855.1. Taxonomy (NCBI): domain Eukaryota; kingdom Metazoa; phylum Chordata; class Amphibia; order Anura; family Bufonidae; genus Bufo; species Bufo gargarizans. The sequence goes on from NC_058082.1 coordinate 452,296,497, forward strand.
GGTTGACTTGCCTGAAAGCAGAGAGCCACACCGGACCAGCACTCCTGTCCGCCCTGAACTCACAGGTGGATCAGTGGCTGACCCCACACCAACTGGAGATCGGCAAAGTGGTGTGTGACAACGGAAGCAATTTGTTGGCGGCATTGAATTTGGGCAAGTTGTCACATGTGCCGTGCATGGCACATGTGTTGAATCTCATCGTACAACGCTTTGTGTCTAAGTACCCAGGCTTACAGGACGTCCTCAAGCAGGCAAGGAAGGTGTGTGGCCATTTCAGGCGTTCCTACACGGCCATGGCGCACTTTTCAGTCATTCAGCGCTGAAACAACATGCCAGTGAGGCGCTTGATTTGCGACAGCCCGACACATTGGAATTCAACACTCCTAATGTTCGACCGCCTGCTCCAACAAGAAAAAGCCATCAACGAGTATGACCGGGGTGCTAGGACAGCCTCTGCGGAGCTGGGAATTTTTTTGCCACGTTACTGGACGCTCATGCACAATGCCTGTAGGCTCATGGGTCCTTTTGAGGAGGTGACAAACCTAGTCAGTCGCACCGAAGGCACCATCAGCGACCTCATCCCATTTGTTTTCTTCCTGGAGCGTGCCCTGCGAAGAGTGCTGGATCAGGCTGTTGATGAGCGGGAAGAGGAAGAGTTGTGGTCACCATCACCACCAGAAACAGCGTTGTCATCATCGCTTGCTGGACCTGCGGCAACGCTGCAAGAGGAGTATGAGGAAGAGGAGTCAGAGGAGGAATGTGGCTTTGAGGAGGAGGAAGACCAACCACAGCAGGCATCCCAGGGTGCTCGTTGTTGTCACTTATCTGGGACCCATGGTACGTGGCTGGGGGGAAGAACAGACCGTCAATGACATCAGTGAGTGGGAGGAACGGGAAATGAGTAGCTCGGCATCCAACCTTGTGCAAATGGGGTCTTTCATGCTGTCATGTCTGTTGAGGGACCCTCGTATAAAAATGATGAAGGAGAACAACCTGTACTGGGTGGCCACGCTACTAGACCCCCGGTATAAGCAGAAAGTGGCGTAAATGTTACCGGAAGTCAGAAAGGATGCAGCAGTTCAAAACCAAACTAAAAAATATGCTTTACACAGCTTATAAGGGGGATGTCACAGCACAATGGGAATCTAACAGGGGAAGAGGGGAAAGTAATCCTCTTCCTTCCGCGACCACGGCGGCAAGGACAGGACGCTTTACAGATGTGTTGTTGATGGAGGACATGCAGAGCTTTTTCAGTCCTACACATCACCCCAGCCCTTTGGGATCCAGCCTTAGAGAACGACTCGACCGACAGGTAGCAGACTACCTCGCCTTAACTGCAGATATCAACACTCTGAGGAGCGATGAACCCCTTGACTACTGGGTGTGCAGGCTTGACCTGTGGCCTGAACTATCCCAGTTTGCGATAGAACTTCTGGCCTGCCCCGCTTCAAGTGTCCTGTCAGAAAGGACCTTCAGTGCAGCAGGAGGCATTGTCACTGACAAAAGAAGTCGCCTCGGTCAAAAAAGTTGTGATTACCTCACCTTCATTAAGATGAATAAGGCATGGATCCCGAAGGGACTGGCAGTAGGGGATACATTTAACTAACAAAAGGCCTGATGACATGCATTGGCCTCGTAATGGTCCTCACGCTGCTGTATTTAATGTCTGCATACTGAATGACTTTCGTGAATTCTCTGCCACCAACTAGGGTTCAAGCCGCCATTTTTTAGTCACCTTTCTGCCTTGAAAACATCAATTTTTCCGGCCGCTGCTACAACAGTGGCTGCAACAATAACATTGTTTTTCAGGCATGTGTACATGCCTAATTTTTCTGGCCTCTGGTGCTGCACCGTGGCTGCAAAAACAAACAAAAAAAGACACATACAAGTGTCAATTCCCCTTTCGTGAGCGTTACCTTGTTGTGGTGAAGGGGCTTGCGTATCACAATGAAGCGATCATCACCTCTATGAGTGTGTTGTCAATGTTGCCACACCCCATATGATAAGGCCGTTGCTTCATTATGATCAGACCAAAAGCGATCGGCTGGATGTTTTTTCAAAGAAAAAACTTAATTTTTATTAATTTTTTAAAGTTGTATGGGTAGGTTTTTAATACATAAAATAAAAAAAAATCATAATAAAGTCTCCTAATAGTTTATTAGAAATAATGCAGACAATTAAAAAAATCCCCATCAATTCCAATACAAAGCAAGTACAAAGCTCAGAACTAAATTATTCCAGGATGTCGTAATGGTTCGTTAATTCGACAATGGTTAATCAATTTGACACACGTCCCCAGATAGGGGACGTAACAGGGATTAAACTGATAGGAATAGTACTAGTTAAGACACCACTCATATAGGGTGTCACAGCACATTGCTCGGTGCACGCGCAGTGCCCCAACTTGGGAGTAAGAGGACCAACCAAGCTGCTTTTTCCATCTCACGGTTCCTAAAATCAATTCAGTTTGGTGTATCAGAGTTTGGTATTTCACTGTGAAGGCAGTCGAAGGAACCCGGCCTAAAGTTTTTTTTCACAAAAGGCAATCCCACTCTGATATGGGATGTAACAGGGATTAAACTGATGAGAATAGAACTACAGAAAATACCACTCATATCGGGTGTGACAGTAAATTGCACAGAGCAGACACAGTGACCCTGGCGTGGATTCAAACAAAGGGGAGGGAGAGAGCGTTTTTTAAACCATCTCCCCGTTCGAGAAATCCATTTAATAAATGGACCCCAGATTGGGGACGTAACAGGGATTAAACTGATGAGAATAGTACTACAGAAAATTGCACTCATATCGGGTGGGACAGTAAATTGCACGGTGCAGACGCAGTGACCGTGGATTCAAACAAAGGGGAGGGAGCCAGCGTCTTTTTAACCAACTCCCCGTTCAAAAAATCAATTCAATTCACCTTTCCGGGACCCTTGGTGTTGTACGTGGCTGGGTGGAGGAAGAAACCTTCAATGACATCAACGGGACATGGCTAGCTTGGTATCCAACCTTGTGCAAATGGGAAGTTTGCGGTTGGGCAAATGGACTGTTTGCGGCTGTTTGCGGTGCATTAAAAGGGGAGTTTGGTCTGTCAATGTCTGTGAAGCGGGCGTAACCCTTACACTACCTGATCGATACAGCATCATACCTGATCGTATACACACACTGGATGTTTTAAAACCATGTTATTCCCAAAAAAATTGGATTGTTAGGTGACTTATGCTCTTTATGGATTAAAATCCAACTCTGCTTCAACTATGTAATTTTCCATAGGAGTTTTGCCATGGATCCCCCTCCGACATGCCACAGTCCAGGTGTTAGTCCCCCTGAAACAACTTTTCTATCACTATTGTGGCCTGTGGGTTTTAAAATTCGCCTGCCTATAGAAGTCAATGGCGGTTCACCCGTTCACGAACATTTGCAGAAATTTGCGTTCGTCGTTCGCGAACGGAAAATTTCATGTTCAACATCTCTACTTGCCATTGGCAGGGGATCAGCCTGGAGGATCTCCCTTTCCCACAGCCCCAGGAAAAGTTCGGCATATAAGGGTGCACAAGGCACCCCCATTGCGGTACCCTGGAGCTGTAGGAAGAAGGATCCCCCAAACAAAAATAAGTTATGAGTGAGGACATATTCCAGGAGAGAAAAGATATAAAATCATATTTCTTCTTACCCATATTTGTGGTGTGTAAGAAAAATTCTGTCACTTTTAATCCATCATGGTGTCTGAAGTGTAGAGCAATTCTACATCACACCTGGCTATTATCATGTCTGGTTCCAAATTGATGTCCTCCTCCTTCAATATATCCATTGTGTCTTTTAGGTATGAGGGAATGAGGGAAGACCCTCCACCAATGAATGCAGAAAAAAATCCACATACTTGCAAATGTTGTCGTTCAGGCGATTCACTCCTGAAACTATTGGTCTTCCAGCTGGGTTCTCCAAGTCTTTATGCACCTTTGGGACAAAGTAGAGGGGTTGGCTTACCGGAAGTTCAGACAAGAGATGGGAACACTGTTTAGATGAAATAATGCCGCTGCTATTTTACTAATTCTGATATGTGATATGTTGTATGATTTTCTATCAATAAATTATGAAGTTACTTTATATGGGTGTTTTCAAATATTTGGTGCGCTTTCCAAAGAAGCGTATCTTAAGCTTGGAGGCGGGCCAAGTTTCAAAGGTGGTATTGAGTCATTCTATGAACTGCTCAGTTGTTTTTCACTCTGGCCGAGGCCAGGACTTGACCTCCCGGAACGCAGCTACTTGTAACTGGCCAATCAGGATTTCCACTTTCTGGTCCTCAGATACTGCATATAGTTTAAAGGTGGCCAACATTTTATCACGGAATTCCCTGAGTGAATGAGGTTCTCTTGGATAACGTGGCAGCCAAGGTGCTCCAAAGTAGTATGGCACAATAAGAGGCATGATGCAGATGGCTGCTGCTAGTGGATCACTGCGGCCCTCTCATTCACCTGTACCACCCAGTAGCCCCAGCTTCTATGACTTTCCCCCGCCAACAACGCGCAGCTTGACTCTAACCTTAAGTTTGCGCGTTCCGCCACACACAGAGAGCTCTCTCCAATCCTCCTTGTAAATCCAGGGACCAAAGATCAATGCCCACAGCATTAAGGTGGACCCCATCATCTCTCCAGAAACCGCCGGTCCCCGATTCCAGCTAAGGGTGCCATTCACCTGTACCACCCAGTAGCCCCAGCTTCTATGACTTTCCCCCGCCAACAACGCGCAGCTTGACTCTAACCTTAAGTTTGCGCGTTCCGCCACACACAGAGAGCTCTCTCCAATCCTCCTTGTAAATCCAGGGACCAAAGATCAATGCCCACAGCATTAAGGTGGACCCCATCATCTCTCCAGAAACCGCCGGTCCCCGATTCCAGCTAAGGGTGCCGCACCGACACTGCCCCATGCCGGGCACAAAAAACGCCCAATCACTCGATTTAACTTAATCCTGGCCCGATTCAACCTGTCCACAGATCTAGCCTCCCTCCAGGATTTTCTTGGCACAATGTCCGACCACACAGTGACCATGGACGGGAAAAGGGACCACAATCGCAAAAAATTTAACCTGATTTCCCAAATCAACTCCCTGCAAGGACGAACACCAAGGTCATTGCCCCCCACGTGCAACACTAGTACGTCCGGGGCCCTATCCTATCTGGCATGCCGATGCACCTCCTGCAGAACACTTCCCCACAACATACCACAACGCCCAATCCACCGCACCACAGCTACCTCCTGGTCAAATCCCAACTGACACCCATTACGTCTAACATCCGCACGCAAGGCCCCCCAGAAAACGAATGAGTGTCCCAAAATCCACACTAACAACGGGGCGGCACCTGCAAGACAACAAAAGTAAAACAATGATTAGAAAGATTCACACACCCTCAAAACGATCCCAACCGCACATACAAACAAAAACGCTCTGACTCCCACCTCCCAATGCGCTAAATCACCTCGTCTCGGACACCCAGTTGCGCGGCCTCTGTGGCAGCCCCAATCCTGAAGGAATGACCCGTGAATTTACCAGAGTCCATTCCCAGGAGACGCAAACATTTCGTAAACACCACCAAAAATTTAAGCCTAGAAAAGAAGGACCCATCCGCATGTCTGAGAAGCGGGCCGGTACTAACTCGAGACTCCAAAAGTCCCGCAAACACTGAACTGGACACATCAAACAACCTCGTACATCAAACAATGTTACATACTGACCTTTCCCCTCCTGATCCGTTTTGGAAAAACAAAGATAAATTACCACCCTGTCGGCATACAGAACTACATTTTCCCCACACGCACCACCTTCATGACTCACACTACTACATACTAACTCCCCTAATCGAAATGCCCCGAAAAAAGCCAAAGCAAACGCTAACCTAAATAATCTAACTTCCGAAACCGGATGGCAAACCCAGGCAACCTGCTCGCCCAACTGAAGCAACAGAGAAAAAGACACTGGCAAACGAGTGTCACGTACCCGCTGAAATCTCTTATATCCCTTTAACACCTGTCGCACCAAAAAGGACTTAGTGATGTCTGGGGAATTACGCAACTTGAACCCAAAGGCCAAACCCGCCATGCAGCTATTCACCTGCGCAACCGACCATCCTTGTTCCTTCACATGACCAATGAAGAGCAATAGCGGAATTTCCCAATCCAGCACCTTGACTCATTGCCAAGTGCTCCATGCCCTATCATATGCCCTCCAGGTGCCCCACAACAAATCCCCTATTGTACCTCCAAGATCTCCCACAGCGACACTGGACACACATACCCGTCCGGGCTCGCATCTGGGCCAATCGCCAAAACCGCTCCCACTGTAAACGAGAAAGTGCGTCAGCGATGCCATTAGAAGACCCTGCCACGTGCACCGCCACTACCCAAGTATTAAGAGAGAGATACATAAGGACCAGACGTTGCAACAATGGACACCACTTCACTTCCTGTAGGGGTGCAGTCGATTTCATTGTCCTCCTGGGAACTTGTACTGAGCACTTTGGTTCCTTCTACTGCAAGAATGGTTCCTCTGTGGAGGTGGGCTGTTTAGTTCCCTCCCCTCTGTTTGGTGGATGTCGTCTTCTCAACACACGATGCCCAAATCCAAGATGGCCAATTAACCCCTGTTTTGCCACAGTGCTGCAACTGATGCAGATTCACACTCTCCAGCAGTAAGTAGATGCTATAAAGTCTCTTGTGGGGGTTTTACAGATAGAGGGGGGCATTCCAGGTGCAAATGTAGGTTTTTCATGACACCAATTGAAAATGGGCTGCCCCCTGGGGCCCTAAAGATGACCCGAGTAGCCAGGTGTAGGAATGGCCGAGTGGTATAGGGTGGCCCAAAATGTCCCTTCATGTTTTATGTGACGGTGCTCCTACCTTGATACTGCTGGACACCAGGCGTTGGCTCCAAAGCAGCAAATAGGGGGTGTGAGGCGGTGACAAGTTATCTATGAGGGGAGATATGTGTCACCTAGAATGTTGCAGGAAGCATTCTAAAGCGGCTTGCTTACCAGGAATGTCACCAAGGTGCCCGGCCTTGGTGGAGTAAAAGCCCTAGTCTAGGTGTCCACTAAGTTAGCTGGTGGACATAGAAAATAGATAGTGCAGCTGGTTCAGCTAGTTCAGGGCGGGCTTTTACTGGGAACAGGCAATGTGTTGGGTGGGTGCCTGTTCCCCATGTTACAGTCCGGGACTTGAGGCATGCTCATGTCCGGGGATCCTATTTAATCCTGCTGCTGGATCTTAGGTGTGTCTCAGTCTGAAGAAAAGGCAGACAGTGTGAGGTAACACTGTCAGTGTGCTACAACTGCTTGATCTGGCTGCGACCCTGATGCACTGGCTGTACTGATATGAAGAGCCTAAATAAAGAGGACTTTTGTTGAACGTTTTGGTGTCCCTGCCTCTGTACACTGGTCAAGTGAGTACGGTTCCCCACAGGCGGTATAGTTGAGGAGTTTGAAGAAATAATTGAGTCCAGACAATGTGATGAAGTTGAATAGCAGCTTTACTTTGGTAAACGTTCATCAGAAACCATCTTTAAACTTTATCTTGGTCCCAGCAGGCTTTAACATTAAAACTCTGGCAGGCAAACTCAACTCTACTACATTGGTTGCTCTCTGGCTCTGCTATACTGACAGGCTGATGACTCAGCTTTTGCTATATGCTGCAACTTCTCTCCGTAGTCTGTCTCAAGTTATACCAGGGAACTTTCTTACTGGCTTCTGAGGGGCTAAGCTTTAGCCTGCATGTCCAGCTGAGCTTAGGGTGCTCTGGCTGGCTTGGGCATGTCCCGAAGAGACGTGGCCCTGCACACCTTCATCTAGCTTGGGGTAAGCTAGGACTGACCTCTAACTGGTCCCCACCCTTCCTGCAGGAAGTGTGACTCGCCCACTCCTCCACAGAGTGGGGTTAGAATGGAATGGAAAGCTCCATTCTCTGTACCTGTAGCTCTGCCATGTTTGCTGCCACCTGCTGGTGAACCAGGCACATTACACGTGAACATAAACAGTTGCATATACAGGTCCTTCTCAAAAAATTAGCATATTGTGATAAAGTTCATTATTTTCTGTAATGTACTGATAAACATTAGACTTTCATATATGTTAGATTCATTACACACCAACTGAAGTAGTTCAAGCCTTTTATTGTTTTAATATTGATGATTTTGGTATACAGCTCATGAAAACCCAAATTTCCTATTTCAAAAAATTAGCATATTTCATCCGACCAATAAAAGAAAAGTGTTTTTAATACAAAAAAAGTCAACCTTCAAATAATTATGTTCAGTTATGCACTCAATACTTGGTCGGGAATCCTTTTGCAGAAATGACTGCTTCAATGCGGCATGGCATGGAGGCAATCAGCCTGTGGCACTGCTGAGGTGTTATGGAGGCCCAGGATGCTTCGATAGCGGCCTTAAGCTCATCCAGAGTGTTGGGTCTTGCGTCTCTCAACTTTCTCTTCCCAATATCCCACAGATTCTCTATGGGGTTCAGGTCAGGAGAGTTGGCAAGCCAATTGAGCACAGTAATACCATGGTCAGTAAACCATTTACCAGTGGTTTTGGCACTGTGAGCAGGTGCCAGGTCGTGCTGAAAAATGAAATCTTCATCTCCATAAAGCTTTTCAGCAGATGGAAGCATGAAGTGCTCCAATCTCTCCTGATAGCTAGCTGCATTGACCCTGCCCTTGATAAAACACAGTGGACCAACACCAGCAGCTGACTGTGGGTATTTGACACTGGACTTCAGGCATTTTGGCATTTCCCTCTCCCCAGTCTTCCTCCAGACTCTGGCACCTTGACTTCCGAATGACATGCAAAATTTGCTTTCATCTGAAAAAAGTACTTTGGACCACTGAGCAACAGTCCAGTGCTGCTTCTCTGTAGCCCAGGTCAGGCGCTTCTGCCGCTGTTTCTGGTTCAAAAGTGGCTTGACCTGGGGAATGCGGCACCTGTAGCCCATTTCCTGCACACGCCTGTACACGGTGGCTCTGGATGTTTCTACTCCAGACTCAGTCCACTGCTTCCGCAGGTCCCCCAAGGTCTGGAAATCGGTCCTTCTCCACAATCTTCCTCAGGGTCCGGTCACCTCTTCTCGTTGTGCAGCGTTTTCTGCCACACTTTTTCCTTCCCACAGACTTCCCACTGAGGTGCCTTGATACAGCACTCTGGGAACAGCCTATTCGTTCAGAAATTTCTTTCTGTGTCTTACCCTCTTGCTTGAGAGTGTCAATGATGGCCTTCTGGACAGCAGTCAGGTCGGCAGTCTTACCCATGATTGCGGTTTTGAGTAATGAACCAGGCTGGGAGTTTTTAAAAGCCTCAGGAATCTTTTGCAGGTGTTTAGAGTTAATTAGTTGATTCAGATGATTAGGTTAATAGCTCGTTTAGAGAACCTTTTCATGATATGCTAATTTTTTGAGATAGGAATTTTGGGTTTTCATGAGCTGTATGCCAAAATCATCAATATTAAAACAATAAAAGGCTTGAACTACTTCAGTTGGTGTGTAATGAATCTAAAATATATGAAAGTCTAATGTTTATCAGTACATTGATAAAATAATGAACTTTATCACAATATGCTAATTTTTTTTAAAAGGACCTGTATATAGATATGCACATTATACAGGACCTGGAAATAAATGCATAGATGATGTAATATTAGCATACACAGATAGAAGCTAGGCGTAGGAGTAGTAATGCCACTCTGGGGCGTTACACCTGGTGCATCCAGCATTCTCTCTTGCAGACCTGGTGCATCCAGCATTCACTCTGGCAGACCTGGTGCATCCAACATTCTCTCTGGCGGCCCTGATGCATCCAGCATTCTCTCTGGCGGCCCTGATGCATCCAGCATTCTCTCTGGCAGCCCTGGTGCATCCAGCATTCTCTCTGGCAGCCCTGGTGCATCCAGCATTCTCTCTGGCAGCCCTGGTGCATCCAGCATTCTCTCTGGCAGCCCTGGTGCATCCAGCATTCTCTCTGGCAGACCTGGTGCATCCAGCATTCACCCTGGCAGACCTGACGCACAGAAAACTCATTAATGTTACTGGGGAAATGACTGCTTAGCAACCTTTTCTGTGAGATAACAGTTGACTGAAGTCTCAGGATGACCTCAACTGTGGGAGCAACCTCTTTAAGTAAGCCAAAGAGCTAATTGACACTGGCCATAGCTGTTTTTTGTGGTCCTCAAATTGCGCATCCGCTAAACATGGATACCAGCAGAGTGTGTTCTGCATTTTGCAGAACTGAACATCCAGCCCATAATAGACCAGTTTTAGCCTTGTCTGTAATGTGGACTAGAATAGGACATGTTCTATAGTTTTGCGGATGGCATGGAACAGACATGCGGATGCAGACAGCACATGGTGGCCCATTGAAGTGAATGGGACTGCATCTGACGCGCCAAAAATTCAGATGCTGACAAAAAATAAGTTTGTGTACATGAGTCCAAAGGAGAACTTTTGAAAATATTAGACAAGATAAAGATGTTTGGTTTAGAAGAGCAATGTTTAGTAGAGATGGCCTTGCGATTCGCCCGGCGGTCGGTTTGCGGCAAACTTTACACATTCGCGGTTCGCCGACATGCGAAAATATGGCGATATTCGCCGGCGCCATATTCTTTTACATTGTGAAAAACTTTGACCCATGACACATCCATCAGGTGGTACAGGACAGCCAATTGAGACATTTCTGCAAATGTATATACCCCCTACCTTATAAATAGACCTGATCTGGCTGCCATTTTACATTCTGTCTTTTGTCAGTGTAGGGAGAGGTTGCTGTGTGGAGCAGGGACAGACTCTTAGAGTGCTAATAGTGACACAAATCGCTAGCTAATAGGTCCACAAAAGTCCTTTTAAGGACTGGTATAGGTGTGCTATTGATTGGTGTGCAGTATATAGAGGTGTAATACACTTATAATATACTTTCCAATATAGAAAGCATATTATAGTAGATTTGTATAGTGCAGCATTGTGACTGGGGATCGGTTCTGCAGCGATACTACAACTAGAGATGTCGCGAACATAAATTTCTACATTTCTACAAATGTTCACGAACGGGCAAACCGCCATAGACTTCTATAGGCAGGCGAATTTTAAAACCCACAGGGACTCTTTCTGGCCACAATAGTGATGGAAAAGTTGATTCAAGGGGACTAACACCTGGACTGTGGCATGCCATGGAAAATTACATAGTTGACGCAGAGTTGGATTTTAATCCATAAAGGGCATAAATCACCTAACAATCCAAATATTTTTTTTTAACAACGTGGTTTAAAACATCTAGTTTGTGTATACGATCAGGTATGATGTTGTATCGATCAGGTAGTGTAAGGGTTATGCCCGCTTCACAGACATTGACAGACCAAACTCCCCTTTTAATGCACCGCAAACAGTCCATTTGCTCAACCGCAAACTTGCACAAGGTTGGATACCAAGCTAGCCATGTCCCGTTGATGTCATTGAAGGTTTCTTCCTCCACCCAGCCACGTACAACACCAAGGGTCCCAGGAAAGGTGAATTGAATTGATTTTTTTAACGGGCAGATGGTTAAAAAAAACGCTGGCTCCCTCCCCTTTGTTTGAATCCACGGTCACTGCGTCTGTGCCGTGCAATTTACTGTCCCACCAGATATGAGTGCTATTTTCTATAGTTCTCTCTTCTCATCAGTTTAATCCCTGTTACGTCCCCAATCTGGGGTCCATTTATTAAATGGATTTTTTGAACAGGGAGATGGTTAAAAAATTGCTTGCTCCCTCCCCTTTGTTTGAATCCACGCCACGTTTACTGCGTCTGCGCCGTGCAATTTACTGTCACACCCGATATGAGTGGTATTTTCTGTAGTACTATTCTCATCAGTTTAATCCCTCTTACGTCCCATATCAGGGTGGGATTGCCTTTTTGTGAAAAAAAATTTAGGTCGGGTACCTTCGACTGCCTTCACAGTGACAGACCAAACTCTGATATACCAAACTGAATTGATTTTAGGAACCGGGAGATGGAAAAAGCAGCTTGGTCGGTCCTCTTACTCCCAAGTTGGGGCACTGCGCATGAACGGAGCAATGTGCTGTGACACCCTATATGTGTGGTCTCTTAACTAGTACTATTCCTATCAGTTTTATCCCTGTTACGTCCCCTATCCGGGGACGTGTGTCGAATTGATTAACCATTGTTGAATTAACGAACCATTACGATATCCTGGAATAATTTCATTCTGAGCTTTGTACTTGCTTTGTATTGGAATTGATGGTGATTTTTTTAATTGTCTGCATTATTTCTAATAAACTATTAAGAGACTTTATTATGATTTTTTTATTTTATGTATTAAAAACCCACCCATACAACTTTAAATTTTTTTTTTAGTTTTTTCTGTGAAAAAACATCCAGCCGATCGCTTGGTCTGATCATAATGTAGCAACGGCCTTATCATATGGGGTGTGGCAACATTGCCAACACACTCATAGAGGTGATGATCGCTTCATTGTGATACGCAAGCCACAACAAGGTAACGATCACGAAAGGGGAATTGACACTTGTACGTGCCTTTTTTTTGTTTGTTTTGTTTTTGCAGCCACAGTGCAGCACCAGAGGCCAGAAAAATTAGGCATGTACACATGCCTGAAAAATAATGTTATTGTTGTAGCAGCGGCCGGAAAAATTGATGTTTTCAAGGCAGAAAGGTGACTAAAACATTGCGGCTTGAACCCTAGTTGGTGGTGGAGAGTTCACGAAAGTCATTCGGTATGCAGACATTAAATACAGCAGCATGGGGACCATTACGAGGCCAAGGCATGTCATCAGGCCTTTTGTTAGTTAAACATATCCCCTACTGCCAGTCCCTTTGGGATCCATGCCTCATTCATCTTAATGAAGGTGAGGTAATAAACACTTTTTTGACCGAGGCGACTTCTTTTGTTAGTGACAATGCCTCCTGCTGAAGCGGGGCAGGCCAGAAGTTCTATCGCAAACTGGGATAGTTCAGGCCACAGGTCAAGCCTTCACACCCAGTAGTCAAGGGGTTCATCGCTCCTCAGAGTGTCGATATCTGCAGTTAAGGCGAGGTAGTCTGCTACCTGTCGGTCGAGTCGTTCTCTAAGGCTGGATCCCAAAGGGCTGTGGCGATGTATAGGACTGAAAAAGCTCTGCATGTCCTCCATCAACAACACATCTGTAAAGCGTCCTGTCCTTGCCGCCGTGGTAGTGGTAGGAGGAGGATTACTTTCCCCTCTTCCCCTGTTAGATTCCCATTGTGCTATGACATCCCCCTTATAAGCTGTGTAAAGCATATTTTTTTAGTTTGGTTTTGAACTGCTGCATCCTTTCTGACTTCCGGTAATTTGGTAACATTTACGCCACTTTCTGTTTATACCGGGGGTCTAGTAGCGTGGCCACCCAGTACAGGTCATTCTCCTTCATCCTTTTTATACAAGGGTCCCTCAACAGACATGACAGCATGGAAGACCCCATTTGCACAAGGTTGGATGCCAAGCTACTCATTTCCCATTCCTCCTCCTCACTGATGTCATTGACGGTCTGTTCTTCCCCCCAGCCACGTACAACACCACGGGTCCCAGATAGGTGACAACAACGAGCACCTTGGGATGCCTGCTGTAGTTGGTCTTCCTCCTCCTCAAAGCCACATTCCTCCTCTGACTCCTCTTCCTCATACTTCTCTTGCAGCGTTGCCGCAGGTCAGGCAAGCGATGATGACAAGGCTGTTTCTGGTGGTGATGGTGACCACAACTCTTCCTCTTCACGCTCATCTACAGCCAGATCCAACACTCTTCGCAGGGCACGCTCCAGGAAGAAAAAAAATGGGATGAGGTCGCTGATGGTGCCTTTGGTGCGACTGACTAGGTTTGTCACCTCCTCAAAAGGACGCATGAGCCTACAGGCTGTCGTGGAAATTTTTATTAGCATAGGATGACTATAGTGGACTTTCTCTTTAGGTTAGGAATGTTATGTAGGTTTATTTTGTATATGCCTCCCTGTGTAAGGTCTGACCGGATTACGGTTTTAAAGGAGCGTGATCGGGTCACGACGTTACATGGGAAATTCTATAGATCGGCACTCGGGTTCCTGCCCCCCCATGTGAAAGCCTCCACCATTGGTTTGAGGGGGATCTAATGGCTGCTGGCTCTGAGAGCAATGTTCTTAGTGAAAGCTGCCAGCGGATCCTCATTAGCAACGGTGGGGTATAGCACACTGCTGCCGGTCTCATTGAACCATGGGGGCCCCAACATGACAAAATATTGGTTGGTGGGACTGGTGGCCATGTGAATGCTATATCACCTTTCTTGGTCGACCCTGTTTTAAAAGACCTTCCTCAGAGACTGATCCCCCCTTTCGGAAAAATGTCTAACAGAGGTTCACTTTGGGTTTGTAGGATATCTGTACCGAATTAAACAGATACTGTCCGATTAGGGCCATATCTGTTTAAATAAAAGGCTGATTCATTTAGAAGCATTTGCACGTGTCCTGGGTGTGGTAGTGGATGGTGAGAGTGTTTGAGCTCCACCCACCGGCACTCTCAGGCAGTGTGCAAATGTGTAAATTTCAGTTCTGAAATTTATTCCTATTGGTCAAGGCATGAGGTGGATTGTACCTGCCCATCTGTAATATTATTGGCCGGCCATGTGCCATGGAGGGCGGGGTTAGCCCAGTAAAAAGGTCTAACAAATGTTAAGAGACACAGAATTTCTTGGGCACAAAGCAGACTGTACACGAGTCTTGAGAAAAAGAAAGATGGCCAGCTCACCTCCGATGTTCAATATAGCGGTGCACGGGGCGTACCCAAGTCAGTCCGTGTGGTAAATTCAAATAGAAAGGAAGGCTCCAGCACCAAGCGTGGGCGTATAAAAATCCCAATCTTTATTCAGCAATATTCCATAAATATACAGCAATCAGTGGCACCAGCTCCCGCTTAATCCCAGGAAATCAACGCGTTTCGAACATTGGTGTTCTTAGTCATGATCTAAGGTGTCTGACATGGTGAACATTGAAATAGGGTCCAGCTCCCACTACTCCGCCCCCCAGGAGGGGTTCTGGAGAGGTGGGTTGGACACAAAGACAATCAAGTC
This sequence comes from Bufo gargarizans, assembly GCF_014858855.1. Taxonomy (NCBI): domain Eukaryota; kingdom Metazoa; phylum Chordata; class Amphibia; order Anura; family Bufonidae; genus Bufo; species Bufo gargarizans. Next base: position 452,311,598 of record NC_058082.1, read on the forward strand.
CATGTGAGACACCTGTACAAAACTTATTCCCCCATGGCATGAAACATATAGACTAACTTTAAGCAAACTCAGAGTTTAACAATCTAAAATCATGTGGTTTTACCTATCAATACATATAGAGAACATTAGCCCAACATAGTAAAAGGTGTCAATGTCCGCAAAGAGAGCCAATAGTCAGAACAAATAAATAAATAAAAACAAAGGCAAAGAGGCAGAGATACAAGAGCACGAAAACATGAGAATATGAACTACAAGAAAATATACACAAACATGACCATGTAAGGAAGATCATATATGTGTATGTTCCATTATATATCTGACCATGTCATATTTGATACAACATAGAAGATCACAGCTTTTATGTTTCAAAATGCGGAACCATATTTCAAAGTGGCCATAGTTCTAAACAGTTCATATTCCCTAGATGAGGAGAAAATAACATGTATAAAAAAGATTTTTTATTATTAATGAGGGATGACAATCAGAAAACAAAAAACACCGAATAATCCTAAGAATCGCCTGGTGTGAATTCATGCCCTAATCTGCGTTTGTCCGGCAGTCAAAGGGTTGTGGCCGGCATAAGTTAAATTGACTGCCACACCTCATAGTGTTTCTCCTCTCTCTTACTACATAGGAAAATCCTTTCAGGGCGGTCACTTTGGCATTCACAGAGAAAATGTAATGTGAATAGGGTCCGAGATTTAAAAAAAAAAAAAAAGGAGAGGAAAAAAAAAATGAAAAAGGTAATTACTAGGGATGAGTGAACCCGAACTGTATACTTCGGGTTCGTACCGAATTTTGGGGTGTCCGTGACACGGACCCGAACCCGGACATTTTCGTAAAAGTCTGGGTTCGGGTTCGGTGTTCGTCGCTTTCTTGGCGCTATTTGAAAGGCTGCAAAGCAGCCAATCAACAAGCGTCATACTACTTGCCCCAAGAGGCCATCACAGCCATGCCTACTATTGGCATGGCAGTGATTAGCCAGAGCACCATGTGACCCAGCCTCTATTTAAGCTGGAGTCACATAGCGCCGCCCGTCACTCTGCTCTGATCAGCATAGGGAGAGGTTGCGGCGGCGAGATTAGGCAGATTAACTCCTCCAAAGGACTTGATTAATTGATCGATCTGCAGCTGTGGATCATTGAGCTGCTGATACTCAATTGCTCACTGTTTTTAGGCTGCCCAGACTGTTTGTCAGTCACTTTTTTCTGGGGTGATCGGCGGCTATTTCGTGTCTTGTGGTGCGACCAAGTGCATTTAACCCTTAATGGTGTGGCTGTTTTTTGGCTAATTCCTACATCAGTGTGAAGCTGTCACACCAAGTGCATTTAACCAACAATAGTCTGGTTATTTTTTGGCCATATACTACATCAGGGGCAAGCTGAGCCTGTCACCAAGTGCATTTAACCAGCAATAGTCTGTTTATTTTTTGGCCATATACTACATCAGAGGCAAGCTGCGCCTGTCACCAAGTGCATTTAACCCTCAGTAGTGTGGTTGGTCAAGCTGTCACACCAAGTGCATTTAACCAGCAATAGTCTGTTTATTTTTTGGCCATATACTACATCATGGGCAAGCTTCGCCTGTCACCAAGTGCATTTAACCCTCAGTAGTGTGGTTGGTCAAGCTGTCACACCAAGTGCATTTAACCATCAATAGTGTGGTTATTTTTTGGCCATATCCCAGTCTAATTCTGTCAGTAAACGTATACCTGTCACCCAGCGCCTAAATACTAGGCCTCAAGTTTATATCCAGCTAAATCTGTTGTTACTTGTGTGGCTGGTCAAGTTATTTAGTGTCCGTCAAAGCACAGTTTTTGTTCTGGGTTGAAATACAATTACCAATTTAGCAATTTCCTAATTTAGTGGTTTCTGCTGTATCAGAGCTATTTGAAATCTATCCCTAAAAGGGTATATAATATTCAAGGTGCACATAGGGTCATTCTGAATAACTTCACACACACGCTACTGTGCATTTCCAAGTCTAATTCTGTCAGTAAATCTATACCTGTCACCCAGCGCCTAAATACTAGGCCTCAAATTTATATCCAGCTAAATCTGTCGTTACTGCTGTACTGTTGTGGCTGGTCAAGTTATTTAGTGTCCGTCAAAGCACATTTTTTGTTCTGGGTTGAAATACAATTCCCAATTTAGCAATTTCCTAAATTATTGGTTTCTGCTGTATCAGAGCTATTTGAAATCTATCCCTAAAAGGGTATATCAGATTCAAGGTGCACATAGGGTCATTCTGAATAACTTCACACACGCTACTGTGCATTTCCAAGTCTAATTCTGTCAGTAAACCTATACCTGTCACCCAGCGCCTAAATACTAGGCCTCAAATTTATATCCTGCTAAATCTGTCGTTACTGCTGTACTGTTGTGGCTGGGCAAGTTATTTAGTGTCCGTCAAAGCACATTTTTTGTTCTGGGTTGAAATACAATTCCCAATTTAGCAATTTCTTAATTTATTGGTTTCTGCTGTATCAGAGCTATTTGAAATCTATCCCTAAAAGGGTATATAATATTCAAGGTGCACATAGGGTCATTGTGAATAACTTCACACACACGCTACTGTGCATTTCCAAGTCTAATTCTGTCAGTAAACCTATACCTGTCACCCAGCGCCTAAATACTAGGCCTCAAATTTATATCCTGCTAAATCTGTCGTTACTGCTGTACTGTTGTGGCTGGGCAAGTTATTTAGTGTCCGTCAAAGCACATTTTTTGTTCTGGGTTGAAATACAATTCCCAATTTAGCAATTTCCTAAATTATTGGTTTCTGCTGTATCAGAGCTATTTGAAATCTATCCCTAAAAGGGTATATCAGATTCAAGGTGCACATAGGGTCATTCTGAATAACTTCACACACGCTACTGTGCATTTCCAAGTCTAATTCTGTCAGTAAACCTATACCTGTCACCCAGCGCCTAAATACTAGGCCTCAAATTTATATCCTGCTAAATCTGTCGTTACTGCTGTACTGTTGTGGCTGGGCAAGTTATTTAGTGTCCGTCAAAGCACATTTTTTGTTCTGGGTTGAAATACAATTCCCAATTTAGCAATTTCTTAATTTATTGGTTTCTGCTGTATCAGAGCTATTTGAAATCTATCCCTAAAAGGGTATATAATATTCAAGGTGCACATAGGGTCATTGTGAATAACTTCACACACACGCTACTGTGCATTTCCAAGTCTAATTCTGTCAGTAAACCTATACCTGTCACCCAGCGCCTAAATACTAGGCCTCAAATTTATATCCTGCTAAATCTGTCGTTACTGCTGTACTGTTGTGGCTGGGCAAGTTATTTAGTGTCCGTCAAAGCACATTTTTTGTTCTGGGTTGAAATACAATTCCCAATTTAGCAATTTCCTAATTTATTGGTTTCTGCTGTATCAGAGCTATCTGAAATCTATCCCTAAAAGGGTATATCAGATTCAAGGTGCACATAGGGTCATTCTGAATAACTTCACACACGCTACTGTGCATTTCCAAGTCTAATTCTGTCAGTAAACCTATACCTGTCACCCAGCGCCTAAATACTAGGCCTCAAATTTATATCCTGCTAAATCTGTCGTTACTGCTGTACTGTTGTGGCTGGGCAAGTTATTTAGTGTCCGTCAAAGCACATTTTTCGTTCTGGGTTGAAATACAATTCCCAATTTAGCAATTTCTTAATTTATTGGTTTCTGCTGTATCAGAGCTATTTGAAATCTATCCCTAAAAGGGTATATAATATTCAAGGTGCACATAGGGTCATTGTGAATAACTTCACACACACGCTACTGTGCATTTCCAAGTCTAATTCTGTCAGTAAACCTATACCTGTCACCCAGCGCCTAAATACTAGGCCTCAAATTTATATCCTGCTAAATCTGTCGTTACTGCTGTACTGTTGTGGCTGGGCAAGTTATTTAGTGTCCGTCAAAGCACATTTTTTGTTCTGGGTTGAAATACAATTCCCAATTTAGCAATTTCTTAATTTATTGGTTTCTGCTGTATCAGAGCTATTTGAAATCTATCCCTAAAAGGGTATATAATATTCAAGGTGCACATAGGGTCATTGTGAATAACTTCACACACACGCTACTGTGCATTTCCAAGTCTAATTCTGTCAGTAAACCTATACCTGTCACCCAGCGCCTAAATACTAGGCCTCAAATTTATATCCTGCTAAATCTGTCGTTACTGCTGTACTGTTGTGGCTGGGCAAGTTATTTAGTGTCCGTCAAAGCAAATTTTTTGTTCTGGGTTGAAATACAATTCCCAATTTAGCAATTTCCTAATTTATTGGTTTCTGCTGTATCAGAGCTATTTGAAATCTATCCCTAAAAGGGTATATCAGATTCAAGGTGCACATAGGGTCATTCTGAATAACTTCACACACACGCTACTGTGCATTTCCAAGTCTAATTCTGTCAGTAAACGTATACCTGTCACCCAGCGCCTAAATACTAGGCCTCAAATTTATATCCTGCTAAATCTGTCGTTACTGCTGTACTGTTGTGGCTGGGCAAGTTATTTAGTGTCCGTCAAAGCACAGGTTTTGTTCTGGGTTGAAATAAAATTCCCAATTTAGCAATTTCATAATTTAGTGGTTTCTGCTGTATCAGGCCTACTTTAAATACATCCCTAAAAGGGTATATCAGAATCAAGGTGCTGATAGGGTCATTCTGAATAACTTCACACACATGCTACTGTGCATATTCCAGTCTAATTCTGTCAGTAAACCTATACCTGTCACCCAGCGCCTAAATACTAGGCCTCAAATTTATATTCAGCTGAATTTGAATACAATACATTGGGCCAAATAATATTTTTGTTGTTGTAGTGAACGATAATAATGAGGAAAACATCTAGTAAGGGACGCGGACGTGGACATGGTCGTGGTGGTGTTAATGGACCCTCTGGTGCTGGGAGAGGACGTGGCCCTTCTGCCACATCCACACGTCCTAGTGTACCAACTACCTCAGGTCCCAGTAGCCGCCAGAATTTACAGCGATATATGGTGGGGCCCAATGTCGTTCTAAGGATGGTAAGGTCTGAGCAGGTACAGGCATTAGTCAATTGGGTGGCCGACAGTGGATCCAGCACGTTCACATTATCTCCCACCCAGTCTTCTGCAGAAAGCGCACACATGGCGCCTGAAAACCAACCCCATCAATCTGTCACAACACCCCCATGCATATCAGGGAAACTGTCTGAGCCTCAAGTTATGCAGCAGTCTCTTATGCTGTTTGAAGACTCTGCTGGCAGGGTTTCCCAAGGGCATCCACCTAGCCCTTCCACAGCGGTGGAAGACATAGAATGCACTGACGCACAACCACTTATGTTTCCTGATGATGAGGACATGGAAATACCACCTCAGCAAGTCTCTGATGATGACGAAACACAGGTGCCAACTGCTGCGTCTTTCTGCAGTATGCAGACTGAACAGGAGGTCAGGGATCAAGACTGGGTGGAAGACGATGCAGGGGACGATGAGGTCCTAGACCCCACATGGAATGAAGGTCGTGCCACTGACTTTCACAGTTCGGAGGAAGAGGCAGTGGTTAGACCGAGCCAACAGCGTAGCAAAAGAGGGAGCAGTGGCCAAAAGCAGAACACCCGCCGCCAAGAGACTCCGCCTGCTACTGACCGCCGCCATCTGGGACCGAGCACCCCAAAGGCAGCTTCAAGAAGTTCCCTGGCATGGCACTTCTTCAAACAATGTGCTGATGACAAGACCCGAGTGGTTTGCACACTGTGCCATCAGAGCCTGAAGCGAGGCATTAACGTTCTGAACCTTAGCACAACCTGCATGACCAGGCACCTGCATGCAAAGCATGAACTGCAGTGGAGTAAACACCTTAAAAACAAGGAAGTCACTCAGGCTCCCCCTGCTACCTCTTCTGCTGCTGCCGCCTCAGCCTCTTCTGCTGCTGCCGCCTCGGCCTCTTCTGCTGCTGCCGCCTCGGCCTCTTCCTCCGCCTCTGGAGGAACGTTGGCACCTGCCGCCCAGCAAACAGGGGATGTACCACAGGGGATTTGAGAGAAAGCGTAAATTCCCACCTAGCCACCCTCGATCCTTGGCCCTGAATGCCAGCATTTCTAAACTACTGGCCTATGAAATGCTGTCATTTAGGCTGGTGGACACAGACAGCTTCAAACAGCTCATGTCGCTTGCTGTCCCACAGTATGTTGTTCCCAGCCGCCACTACTTCTCCAAGAGAGCCGTGCCTTCCCTGCACAACCAAGTATCCGATAAAATCAAGTGTGCAATCTGTAGCAAGGTCCAACTAACCACAGATACGTGGACCAGTAAGCACGGCCAGGGACGCTATATCTCCCTAACTGCACACTGGGTAAATGTAGTGGCAGCTGGGCCCCAGGCGGAGAGCTGTTTGGCGCACGTCCTTCCGCCGCCAAGGATCGCAGGCAACATTCTTTGCCTCCTGTTGCCACCTCCTCCTTCTCGGCTTCCTCCTCCTCTTCTTCCACCTGCTCATCCAGTCAGCCACACACCTTCACCACCAACTTCAGCACAGCCCGGGGTAAACGTCAGTAGGCCATTCTGAAACTCATATGTTTGGGGGACAGGCCCCACACCGCACAGGAGTTGTGGCGTGGCATAGAACAACAGACCGACGAGTGGTTGCTGCCGGTGAGCCTCAAGCCCGGCCTGGTGGTGTGCGATAATGGGCGAAATCTCGTTGCAGCTCTGGGACTAGCTGGTTTGACGCACATCCCTTGCCTTGCTGAATTTGGTGGTGCAGAAGTTCATTCACAACTACCCCGACATGTCAGAGCTGCTGCAAGTGCGGGCCGTCTGTTCGCGCTTCCGGCGTTCACATCCTGCCGTTGCTCGCCTGTCTGCGCTACAGCGTAACTTCGGCCTTCCCGCTCACCGCCTCATATGCGACGTGCCCACCAGGTGGAACTCCACCTTGCACATGCTGGACAGACTGTGCGAGCAGCAGCAGGCCATAGTGGAGTTTCAGCTGCAGCACGCACGGGTCAGTCGCACTGCGGAACAGCACCACTTCACCACCAACGACTGGGCCTCCATGCGAGACCTGTGTGCCCTGTTGCGCTGTTTCGAGTACTTCACCAACATGGCCAGTGGCGATGACGCCGTTATCAGCGTTACAATACCACTTCTATGTCTCCTTGAGAAAACACTTAGGGCGATAATGGAAGAGGAGGTGGCCCAGGAGGAGGAGGAGGAAGAGGGGTCATTTTTAGCACTTTCAGGCCAGTCTCTTCGAAGTGACTCAGAGGGAGGTTTTTTGCAACAGCAGAGGCCAGGTACAAATGTGGCCAGCCAGGGCCCACTACTGGAGGAGGACGAGGATGAGGAAGAGGTGGAGGAGGATGAGGATGAAGCATGGTCACAGCGGGGTGGCACCCAACGCAGCTCGGGCCCATTACTGGTGCGTGGCTGGGGGGAAAGGCAGGACGATGACGATATGCCTCCCACAGAGGACAGCTTGTCCTTACCCCTGGGCAGACTGGCACACATGAGCGACTACATGCTGCAGTGCATGCGCAACGACAGCAGAGTTGCCCACATTTTAACGTGTGCAGACTACTGGGTTGCCACCCTGCTGGATCCATGGTACAAAGACAATGTGCCCACCTTACTTCCTGCACTGGAGCGTGATAGGAAGATGCGCGAGTATAAGCGCACGTTGGTAGACGCGCTACTGAGAGCATTGTCAAATGTCACAGGGGAACAAGTGGAAGCCCAAGGCCAAGGCAGAGGAGGAGCAAGAGGTCGCCAAGGCAGCTGTGTCACGGCCAGCTCCTCTGAGGGCAGGGTTAGCATGGCAGAGATGTGGAAAAGCTTTGTCAACACGCCACAGCTAACTGCACCACCACCTGATACGCATCGTGTTAGCAGGAGGCAACATTTCACTAACATGGTGGAACAGTACGTGTGCACACCCCTCCACGTACTGACTGATGGTTCGGCCCCATTCAACTTCTGGGTCTCTAAATTGTCCACGTGGCCAGAGCTAGCCTTTTATGCCTTGGAGGTGCTGGCCTGCCCGGCGGCCAGCGTTTTGTCTGAACGTGTATTCAGCACGGCAGGGGGCGTCATTACAGACAAACGCAGCCGCCTGTCTACAGCTAATGTGGACAAGCTGACGTTCATAAAAATGAACCAGGCATGGATCCCACAGGACCTGTCCGTCCCTTGTCCAGATTAGACATTAACTACCTCCCCTTAACCATATATTATTGGACTCCAGGGCACTTTCTCATTCAATCCTATTTTTATTTTCATTTTACCATTATATTGCGAGGCTACCCAAAGTTGAATGAACCTCTCCTGTGTCTGGGTGCCGGGGCCTAAAAATATGCCAATGGACTGTTCCAATGTTGGGTGACGTGAAGCCTGATTCTCTGCTATGACATGCAGACTAATTCTCTGCTGACATGAAGCCAGATCCTCTGTTACGGGACCTCTCTCCTCTGCCTGGGTGCTGGGCCTAAATATATGACAATGGACTGTTGCACTGGTGGCTGACGTGAAGCCTGATTCTCTACTATGGGACCTCTCTTCAATTGATATTGGTTAATTTTTATTTATTTTATTTTTATTTTTATTCATTTCCCTATCCACATTTGTTTGCAGGGGATTTAACTACATGTTGCTGCCTTTTGCAGCCCTCTAGCCCTTTCCTGGGCTGTTTTACAGCCTTTTTAGTGCCGAAAAGTTCGGGTCCCCATTGACTTCAATGGGGTTCGGGTGCGGGACGAAGTTCGGATCGGGTTCGGATCCCGAACTTCTCGAACCCGAACATCCAGGTGTCCGCTCAACTCTAGTAATTACACAACATCATACCTTCATACTTGTAATAATTGTAATTAATATAGCTCTCTAGAATATTATTCTCCTTTTAGTTTATTTTTTTAGTTTTGTTATTAGTTTCTCATTTTTTGTTCATTGTTTCGGTTTTTACTTTCCATATATTTATTCTTGGTTCCCTGTATCACCATTTGGTGAATGGTTTTAGGGTTTATTCTTAATCGCCAATTATTATAAGATAGTAACTAATTGTACTGTTAGTATATGAGCCCAACAAATTATATTTGGGCATACACACCGTCAGTATCAAGATAGAGCATTATTTATCAAATCACAACTGTATTATGTAATTATGAGTTGCCAAATAATGTCGGATATGCGACAGCTGGATAAGACACTATCACTATAAGGGAGTCTCAAAGAAAAGATAAATAGAGAAAGGAAAACCACATATTTAAAAGAAAAAAGTTGTTTTGGATAACCAGGTATGAAAATAAGAGTCTGCTTACATAGGTATAAAACAAAATTAAAACAAGGTGTTAATGGCTTGACTGTATGTTACCTTTAATATAAGTACATTAATTATTTTTTCAGGTTAAAACCCTGCGGATATCTTGTTTTTAATCTCCAAATCCAATATGCTTCCCGTAAAAGGATCTTTTGTTTGATGTTGCCACCCCTTTGTGGCAATGTGATGTGCTCAAATGCAAAGGTGGAAAAAGTATCTATGCTACGGTTATGAGTATTTATAAAATGACTGGCCGCATTAGAGATCCCTGTTATTGAAGGGTTGGCAATGTAGTTTAAGTGTTCCCGTAACCTGTCTTTGAATTTCCTAGTAGTGCATCCTACATATATCAAATCACATGAAGTACATGTGATGATGTAAATAACTCCCCTTGTATTGCAATTTATATAGCTCTTAATAGGAAATATTTCAGAATGTATGGAATTATGAAATTCTTTGGTGATTTTAGAGACCTTACATGTTTTGCATCTCTGACTGCCACATTTAGAAAATCCTGTATATTTGAGCCAAGTGGGTTGATTTTTATTTATTACTTGTGTTGAGGTGAACATGGAGGGTGATAATGTTTTGCCCAAAGTGTTAGGTCTCTTGGAGATGACACGGCAGCCATCTTTGAGTACTCCTCTTTGAGTACAAGGCATTGCGCATGAGCGTCCAGTAACGTGGCAAAAAAATTCCCAGCTCCGCAGAGGCTGTCCTAGCACCCCGGTCATACAAATACTCGTTGACGGCTTTTTCTTGTTGGAGCAGGCGGTCGAACATTAGGAGTGTTGAATTCCAACGTGTCGGGCTGTCGCAAATCAAGCGCCTCACTGGCATGTTGTTTCGGCGCTGAATGTCTGAAAAGTGCGCCATGGCCGTGTAGGAACGCCTGAAATGGACACACACCTTCCTGACCTGCTTGAGGACGTCCTGTAAGCCTGGGTACTTAGACACAAAGCGTTGTATGATGAGATTCAACACATGTGCCATGTACGGTACATGTGACAACTTGCCCAAATTCAATGCCGCCAACAAATTGCTTCCATTGTCACACACCACTTTGCCAATCTCCAGTTGGTGCGGGGTCAGCCACTGATCCACCTGTGCATTTAGGGCGGACAGGAGTGCTGGTCCGATGTGGCTCTCTGCTTTCAAGCAAGTCAACCCCAAGACAGCATAACACTGTTGTATCCGGGATGTAGAATAACCCCTGGGGAGCTGGGGGGATTCAGTTGATGTTCAGCCAGACGCCGCAGCAGAAGAGGACTCAGCCGAGGAGGTTTTGGAAGAGGATGGAGTAGGAGGAGTAGAGGAGGTGGCAGTAGGCCTGCCTGCAAGTCGTGGCGGTGTCACCAACTCTGCTGCAGAGCCACGCATTCCATGCTTGGCAGCCGTCAGCAGGTTGACCTAATGCGCAGTGTAGGTGATATAACTGCCCTGACTTGCAGACCAGGTATCAGTGGTCAGATGGACCCTTGCCCCAACACTGTATGCCAGATATGCCATGACTTCCTTTTCAATCACTGAGTAGAGGTTTGGGATTGCCTTATTAGAAAAAAAAAAAATTGTCCGGGTACCTTTCACTGTGGTGTCCCAATAGCGACAAATTTTTTGAAGGCCTCAGACTCCACCAGCTGGTATGGTAAAAGCTGTCGGGATAAGAGTTCCATCAAGCCAGCTGTCAGATGCCGGGCAAGGGGGTGACTCTGTGACATTGGCTTCTTACGCTCAAACATTTCCTTTACAGACACTTGACTGTGGGCAGATGAGATAGAACTGCTGAAGGTGAGAGGCGGAGTGGCTGGTGGTTGAGAGGGGGCAAGGAGGACAGCAGTGGTTGACGTGGCTGAAGGTGCTGGACCAGGAGGAGGATGGTGGCTTTGAGCTTGTGTGCTGCTTCTACTCGTCATCATGTGTTGATCCCATAGGCATTTGTGATGTGCGATCATGTGCCTTCGCAAAGCAGTTGTACCTAGGTGGGTGTTGGATTTCCCACAACTCAGTTTCTTTTGGCACAGGTTGCAAATGGCATTGCTGTTGTCAGAGGCAGACACACAAAAAAATGCCACACTGCTGAGCTTTGCAATGACAGCATTCTGGTGGTGGCAACAGCATGCGTTGATTGGCGTGCTGTCTGGCTGACCCCGGGTGCCGATACATGTCTCCCCTTCTGAACTTTCCCCCTCTTCTTCTTCTCCTCTGAGCTGAGCTGGAGGAGGATGGTGCGTCAAGGTTCTTAGCGGAAGCTGTTGAAGATTGGGTGTCCTGTGCAAGCCAGTCAACTATTTTCTCAAAATTTTTTGGGTTCAGGGTACGTGGCCTCACATCAACCATGTATGGTCACATCTGGCGCTCCCAGGACACCGGCATATGGCTGCACAGTGTGGGCATTTTTTAATGTGTCAGCTGCTGACAATAGTGTTGCCATCTGCAGCCTTTGCAGTCAACGCATAAGTCGCGGTAAGCCCAACACTCACCTAGGAACGACCGCCTTAAGAAGTCACCTGGCCTCCCATCACCGAGCCCAATGGGAACAACGCCATCAGAACCCACAAAGCCACACTCCAGGCTCTCACCGTCCAGCCTCTTCTTCTCCTCTCTCCTCACAATTGTCTTCCACTCTACCTTCCATCATGCCGTCCTCGCATTTGTCAGGAAAAAGGCCGGCTTCTGTGGCCCAAATGTTCAAGCGTAAAAAAATGATGATGTCGGATAACCCTCTTGCCCAGCGGTTGACCGCTGGTATGTCGGAACTGATAGCCCTCTAACTACTGCCATATAAACTTGTGGACTCGGAGGCCTTTCGAAAATCTTTGGCCATTGGAACACCACAATGGAAGGTCTCAGGAAGGAAATATTTCTTGCAGAAAGGCATCCCAGAGCTATATGGCCACGTTCAGCAGCAAGTGACTATCTCTGGCACACAGTGTCGGTGCCAAGATACATCTGACCACAGACACGTGGTGTAGCAAACACGGGCAGGGAAGGTATATAACTTTTACTGCCCACTGGGTGAACCTTCTGACGGCTGTCAAGCATGAAACCCATGGCACCCGTGTAGATTTGGTTTTACCGCCACGGATTACATGCAGGCCTGCCTCTTCTCCTCCTCCTACTCCATCCTCCCTCTCCACCTCGGCTTACTCCTCCTTTTCCGCTGTTACCGTCTCTTCTGCTGCACCGCCCAAGATTCCCAGAACCTATTCGACATGCCAGGTGAGACGTTGTCATGCTGTGCTGCGTCTGTTGTGCCTGGAAGCCTAGAGCTACACCAGTCCTACACTCCTTTCAGCTTTGTGTTCACAGGCAGATCAATGGCTAACACCACTCAATTTGACAGTTGGTAAAGTGGTGTGCGACAACAGTGCCAATCTGCTGAGCGCGCGGAAACGGGTTAAAATGACACACGTGCCGTGCATGGCACACTTCCTGAACTTGGTCGTGCAGCATTTCGTTGTCAAATACCCTGGGGTCCAGGATGTCTTGCGGCAGGCCAGGAAAATCTCGGGCCATTTTAGAAGATCTTACACGGCCATGGCTCGCCTTGCTGACATTCAGAGGCGACACAACCTGCCCATCAGACATCTTATTTGTGACTGCCCGACGCGATAGAACTCAACCTTGTATATGTTCGATAGGCTGCTCCAGCAGAAACGTGCAGTTAACGACTGCCTGTACGAACTCTGCGGCAGGGCAGGTTCTGAGGAGCTTGTTTTTTTTCACTGCACCAGTGGCTGCTCATGCGCAACACATGCAAGCTTCAGCGGCCATTTGATGAGATCACTAAACTGGTCAGTCGCAGCCAGGGCGCCATCAGTGACATTGTACCCTTTGCCTTTGTTCTGGGGCATGCATTGCATCGTATCATTGATCAAGCTGTCGAGGAGCAGGAGCAGGAAGATGAGGAAGTTGCAATGCTGGATGAATTCCCAGGGGGAACTACTCCATCTGAGACAAGTCAACAACAGGAGTCTGAAGAGGAGTCAGAGGAGATGGTGCCGGGGAGGAGGAGGAGCAAGAAGAGCATGCTTTAAACCTTTCTGGGATCCGTGGTGTTGTTCATGGATAGGGGAAGGAGAACGAGGACGACATTATCCTGGATGATGAGCAGGAGCCAGGCCACTACACCACTTCCAGTTTAGTGCAAATGGGGCCTTCATGCTCCAGTGTTTTAAGAGGGACCCCAGTATAAAAAGCATAAAGGGCAAGGACCAGTACTGGGTGGCAATGTACTTAGAGCCCCGATACAAACAAAAAATGGCGGAAATTTTGCCACCATCACAGAAGGCTGTCAGAATGCAGCACTTCCAAGCCTTGATTAGAGAAATGCTGCATTCTGCTTTTTTGGGCGCTGGCAGAGGAATTTCAACTCACAGAGAAACTGTTGCTGGTTCCAATCCAACAGTGCCTGCAAGAAGAGGGCGGTTTGAAGATGTGTTGGTCACTTCTGATATGAGAACATTCATTCAGCTGACCCATCGACAGCTGTCCTCCGGATCCAGCCTCAGGGAACGCCTAGACCGGCAGGTGTCCGACTACATCAGGTTAACGGCCAATTTGGACGCTCTGAGAAGTGATAAACCCCTGGACTACTGGGTAGACAGGCTTGATCTCTGGCCAGAGCTTACACAATTTGAAATGGAACTGTTGGCTTGCCCCTTGTCAAGTGTCCTGTATGAAAGGACGTTCAGTGCAGCAGGGGGTATCGTGACCGATAAGTGCACTCGCCTAGATCACGACAGTGTTGACTACCTCACATTTCTAAAAATGAATGAGGCATGGATCTCTGAGGAATTCAACACATGTGACCAGTAGACCATGTTTGATTCAAATTCCTCATGACAGCCCATATGCGCCACCACCCATAACAATTTATGGTCCCTGTCTTCGGTAAATACAGCAGCATAAAAGGCCTTTTATGTCCGTTGAATGCCAAATTTTTGGGGCCTGCAATGGCCAACGCAAACTTCTGTATCCTGTGAATGCATAATGTACCACCAGCCACAGAATACAAATTTATTTGCTGTCAGGGGAACGCCTGTCGGCTAATTTTTAGGGCCTGTAATGGCCGACACGTACTTCTGTATCCTGTGAATGCCTATTTTTTTAAACTGGAATTGAAAATCAATGGGTCTGTAAACGTTCCCCTCAATTGTGGAACGGATGTGGACACATTTTACAGACGTGTGAATGGACCCTATATGTATTTGACATGTATTTACTGGCTGCTATCAGTTCTGGCTGATTTAGGCAGAGCTATTACACTAAAACTGAGCAATATTACAAAAACAAAATACACGTTATAACTGTATAAATGATTTATATAACTTATTAGAAAAAAATAAAATAAATGATGGCAACTTTTCCAAAAGCATGATCATCTCCTGCACCCTCTTCATGGCCTGGCGTTGCCTCTCCTCCATGGCCTTCATGCGCTCCTGAAAGGCCCGCATATCATCGTGCTGCTTCTTTTGCATTTTGGCCTTCAATGTCTTCAGTACTGTTTTAAAAATAAATATATATTAACATTATTTGCAACTCTTATTAAACCTTTGAATCTTTATTTTGTGGTGCATCTGACTTTATGATCGCTTGCTATTACACCTTTTTGTGATAAAAGTGGTCCAAAAAATTGCCTTTTTTGAGAGTTTAAAATTTTTGTTTAAAAAGGTGTCCACCTGAGGGGTTATTTGGTATATTTTTAGACAGCTGGTTGTTACAGACACAGCAAGACCGAATATTTTCCCTTATTTTTTTGTTATTTCTATTTTACACAATAAAAGCAGTGTTGAACCAAAAACAATTAATGTTTTACTGTCTCCATATTTTGAGAGCCATATTATTTTTATTTGGCGATTGTCTAATGGTAGGGTCTCTTTTTCTTTTTCTTTTTTTTTGCAGAATGAACTGACCGATTGTTAATATTTTGGGGGGCATATGCCTTTTTTGATAGCTTGGTGTTGCACTTTTAGTGATGTTAGGTTGAATAAATTAATATTTTTTTATGTTCAAAGTGGTCCCCGGAGGGGTTAGATCATAGGATATTTTTATAGAGATGGTCGATGTGTACACGGCGGTACAAAATATGTCTGTTTCTCCATTGTTGACCTTTTTTATTTTTTTATTTATACAAACTAGCGATTTAAATCTCAATGCGTTAGTGATATTTAACCCTTTCATGACCAAGGGCCATTTGATGCCCCAGTGTCCAGGCAAAATTTACAAATCTGACATGCGTCACTTTATGTTGTAATAGCTTTGGAACACTTTTATTTATCCAAGCCATTCTGAGATGGTTTTCTCATGACATATTGTACTTCATGATAATCAAAAATTTGAGTCAATATATTTCACCTTTATTTATGAAAAAATCCCAAATTTACCAAAAATTTTGAAAAATTCCCGATTTTCAAAATTAAAATTTCTCTGCTTCTAATACAGAAAATATTTATTACTTAACATTTCCCATATGTCTACTTTATGTTGGCATCATTTTGGAAATGTCATTTTTTTTTCCGGATGTTAGAAGGCTTAAAAGTTTAGAAGCGATTCTTAAAATTTTTAAGAACATTTCCAAAACCCACTTTTTAAGGACCAGTTCAGGTCTAAAGTCATTTTGTGGGGCTTACAAAGTGGAAACCCCCCATAAATGACCCCATTGTAGAAACTACACCCCTCAAGCAACTCAAAACTTATTTTACAAACTTTGTTAACCCTTTAGGTGTTCCACAAGAATTAAAGGAAAATGGAGATGAAATTTCACTTTTTTGGCAGATTTTTCATTTATGAATTTTTGTTTCTTTAACACATTGAGGGTTAATAGCCAAACAAAACTCAATATTTATTCCCCTGATTCTGCGGTTTACAGAAACACCCCACATGTGGTCATAAACTGATGTAAGGGCGCACGGCAGGGCGCAGAAGGAAAGGAACGCCGTATGGTTTTTGGAAAGCAGATTTTGCTGGACTGGTTTTAGATGCCTTGTCCCATTTAAAGCCCCCTGATGCACCCATACAGTAGAAACTCCCAAAAAGTGACCCTATTTTGGAAACTAGAGAATAAGGTGTTTTGGCACTTTTTTTTTTTTTTTTTTTTACAAGATTCATCTGACAGGGTAGATCATGTGCTATTTTCATAGAGCAGGTTGTTACAGACGCAATGATATCAAATATGTCTACTTTCTTTGTTTGTTTATTTCAGTTTTATATAATGAAGCATTTTTGAAAAATAAATTATGTTTTTGTGTGTCCATTTTCGGAACACCATATTTTTTTTATTTTTCTGCCGATCGTCTTGTGCAGGGGCTCAGTTTTTGCAGAAAGAGTTGAGGTTTTTATTGGTACAATTTTTGGGTACATAGGATTTTTTTGATCATTCATTATTACACTTTATGGGGCAAGGTGACCAAAAAATTGTCTGTTTTGGAACAGTTTCTATTTATTTTTACAGCGTTTATCTAAAGGGTTGAGTCATGTGACAGTTTTATAGAGCAGATCGTTATGGACGTGGCAATACCTAATATGTATGCTTTTTTTATTTATTTAAGTTTTACACAATAATAGCCTTTCTGAAACCCAAAAAATGATATTTTAGTGTCTCCATAGTCTGAGAGCCATAGCTTTTTTATTTCTTGGGCGATTGTCTTAAATAGGGTATCATTTTTTGCGGGATGAGGTGACGGTTTGATTGGTACTATTTTGGGGGTCATAAGCCTTTTTGATCGCTTGCTGTTGCACTTTTTGTGATGTAAGGTGACAAAAATTGCTTTTTTGGCCTTTTTTTTTTTTTTATGGTGTTCACCAGGGGGATTAGGTCATGTGATATTTTTATCGAGCAGGTTATTACGAATGTGGCGATACCTAATATGTACACTTTTTTTTATTTCAATTTAACACAATAATATCATATTTGAATTAAAAAAAATTATGTATTATTGTCTCAATGTTCTAAGAACTATATTTTTTTATTTTTTTAGCGATTTTCTTATGTAGGGTCTCATTTTTTGCGGGATGAGGTGATGGTTTTATTAGTACCAATTTATTTGATATACACCTTTTTGATCGCTTGCTGTTGCACTTTTTGTGATGTAAGGTGACAAAAATGGCTTTTTTTTACAGTTTTTTTTAATGGTGTTTATCGGACGGGGTCTATCATGTGATATATTTATAGAAACGGTCGTTATGGACGCGGTGATACCTAATATGTGTATTTTTTATTTATTTTTTATAGGAAAAGGCAATTTGTTTTTTTAATTTTACATTTATATTTATTTATTTTTATTATTTTAACAGTTTTTTTTTTAGCAAGTCTCTCTTGGATCTTGAAGATCTAGTGGGGCTGATG
Source organism: Bufo gargarizans (assembly GCF_014858855.1). Classification (NCBI taxonomy): domain Eukaryota; kingdom Metazoa; phylum Chordata; class Amphibia; order Anura; family Bufonidae; genus Bufo; species Bufo gargarizans. Next base: position 452,329,247 of record NC_058082.1, read on the forward strand.
GCTGTACTATACTTTGCAATGCTCTTGCATTGCAAAGTATAATACTATCAGATGCCCTGTAGGTGGCAACAGCGGGCACTGCCCCCTCCCTCTATTAACCCCATTGATGCCACTGCCGCAGCATCTATGGGGTTACAGCAGAGTGTCAGCATAGAGCTGACACTCGCTGCTGATGGCGGCGCCTCAGGAATGGAGGAATGTATGGGGCGGGGAGGGGGCGGACCGCATCATGGCAGGAAATGAGCGCAGGAGGCAGGAGATGAGCTTCAGGGGCAGGCAGCAGGAGGACACAAGAGGGGGCTTGGAGGGGCACAGATCGGGGGGGCCCAGAGACACTACCTGATTTAAGGCTCTGATCTGCAGAGCGCAGATCAGAGCCTGAAACCAGCATTTTTTCACTGCCGCGATCCGATTGGTTAGTCTGCATAGACTAACCAATTGGATCGATTGTCGGCAAGGGACCACTCTGATTGGTCCCTTGCCGGCATTACTGCACTGTATGCTGTCCGTGACAGCGGCAGTGCAGGGGCAGAAGCTTTAATCCAAGCGCTTTGTAGCGATGGATTAAAGAACTGGCTTGATGTTTACAGATGTGATAGCTGCACGGGGCATGTGCAAATATCATGTATATAAACGGATTGCAGTCGGGAAGGGGATAAGATGATTATATAGTTTATTAGTTAGTGATATTTCAGTACAGTATAATTTTATTTTGTTAGTTAGTGATAGTTCTATTGAGTTTAATATTATTTATTTGTTAAGTTAAAGGTTTAAATGTAGATTAACGAGTTATTGTCCAGTGTTATGTTTTTGTATTACTATAGTGTATGTTGTCGCCTCATTGTTAGCCCTTTTTATGTTTATGTACATGTTATGGATACATAATCATGTTGCTATGTGCGCATATTTACCATCCTGGCGGGGGCTGGTGATCGCCTCCTCTTCCTCCTAGTCCTGAGATGGGGTGGTGCTTGAGGGTACAGCACTTTCGACCTCCTTCACTTCTCCCACATCTGGTGGGGGTGGCTCAATAGGCTGGGAGGGTCCGGCCTCCTCCTCCTGTTCCTCCTCAACCTCCACCACCTTCATAGCCTCTGCCAATTGCCTTCTCCAAATGGAGGGAATAGGAACTTCTGTGATCACAGAATGTTCAGATTTTAGATAAGCAACTCCCAAATCTTAAGAACATTAGATATAAAGAAATTCCAATATGGCGGGATCTATATATAATTGCAGTGGCTGCCAGCTTAATGACGCATAACTCAATCAAAAACTAACAGTATGAAAAAAGATACCCCTTCCACAGTGTCTTGATGAAACAATAGGGCGAGAGGAGACCCATGGGATGAGATTATCTCCCAGTGCATCATAGGATGATCTACTTCTGTACACCGGAGTCGGCTACTTCTTAATCCCATCACTAACACCATAGAACAAAGGGACAAATAAACTAACACAGTCATTGGGAGTCTCAGAGCAGAATTGACCCTTATTGCGTTTATGAATTCACACCATGCAACTTTAATGGGGAATAGGAAAGATGTGGCCTATAAACTTAAATAAAAAATCATGGTTTATAGTTCCCTCTAACCCAAATAGGTCAGAGTGGGGGTCTCCATAGTCCTGGGTCCATAGCCCGTAGGAAGGAGGCTAGCCCTCAGGCTTCTACTGCAGACAACGTGATGGTTCAGTCCATCACTTGTCTGGCACAAAGCCAACACATCACATCACCCAAAGAACACCATCCCCACAATGAAACATGGTGGTGGCACCATCATGCTGTGGGGATTTTTTTCAGCCACCAGGACTGGGAAACTGGTCAGAGTTGAGGTAAACATGGACAGGGATATTCTTGAGCAAAACCTGTCCCACTCTGTGCATGATCTGAGGCTATGACGGAGGTTCTCCTTCCTGCAGGACAATGACCCCAAACACATGACTAAAGCAACACTTGAGTGGTTTAAGGGTAAACATATAAATGTGTTGGAATGGCCTAGTCAAAGCCCAGATCTCAATCCAATAGGACATCTGTGGTCAGGCTTAAAGATTGCTGTTCACAAGTGCAAATCATCCAATTGGAAGGAGCTGAATCAGTATTGCAAGGAGGAATGGGCAAAAACCCCAAGATGTGGCAACTGCTCATAGAGACTTATCCAAAGCGACTTGAAGCTGTGATTGATGCAAAAGGTGGCTCTACAAAGTATTGACTTTAGGGGGTGAATAGTTATGCACATTGACCTTTTCTGTAATTTTGTCCTATTTGTTGTATGCTTTACATTTAACGGGTTTAAAAGAAGGTCTAAGTTGTGGGCATGTTCTACAAATTAAATGAGGCAAATCCTCAAACAATTCATGTTAATTCCAGGGGGGGAGGCAACAAAAAAAAGAACAAAGTCAAGGGGGTTGAATACTTTTGCTTACCACTGTATACATTACAAAGTGTTGGCAAAACATATAAAAGATATTTACGTATGTACCTGAGCATTATTCGTCCCGGATTCTTTTTATAAACCATGGCTGTCTTTTCTTCATGTCTGACCATTTTTTTTATAATGGCCAGATGGCGGTGTTTTATTCCCGTTTGGCGCCAGATTTCATAGTCCAGCTCCCGCACAATTCTCTGCTTCTCTATGTGGGACTGGTTGCAGTCATATCCCTGCCCCAACATTCGCTGCAAGAGAAAAATGCAAGCATATAGTCCCAATTTTTAACAATAATAGTATTGAAAATAATTTACTCAAGTAAACTGGAAAAAGTATTTAATGCTTTGAGGTGGAAATATTAGATTTAAGCCGCCTGCACACAGGCGTGTTTTTTCAAAACTATGGACTGTACAAACCCGTCCTGCCATCCTGCAGAGTGAACAAGCGCACAGCGTCATTGGTTGCTATGACGACTTGCGCTTCCGGGCACCACCACTGTACTGTGATACACTTGTATGATCTATACAAGTATATTACTGTACAGTGGTGGCGGCAAGAAGCGCACGGCGTCATAGTGAGTTAGCAACCAATGACGCCGTGCACTCGTCCACTCGGCCTCCCGTCCACTGCAGGACGGCAGGATGGGTATGTACAGTCTGAGAAAAACATGCCCGTGTGTTACGGTTAGAAGATGGGATTGTATTGCGACTGTATGTGGGTGGGGTCTAAGCTATCAGATATTGTCCAGCTAAGCAGAGATGTACCTGTCTAGTGAATTGACGGTACGGTATGGGGTGTACAGCTGGTTCGCCTCCCCATGATGCACCCTGGGTAACTCTAAATGAACCAACAAATACTGGCAGTCAAAGAAAGCTTCTCCTGAATCCTGACCAACAGGACACCAATTATCATCTATAGACTGTATGTGTGTGTGCGGTATATAGTATGTGTCTGTGTGTGTGCGGTATATAGTGTGTGTGCCGAATATAGTGTGCGGCATGACAATGGATGTGCAACGTGCATGTTAAATCTATTTCTCTGCTGTCCATACAAATATGCTACATAGTGGGTGTGATGTCACAGGAATACTTAGTTCAAAAATCAATAATATCCAGTGAAACCTTATAAAATGTGAAGTTTTGTGCACTTAAGAAAAATTTGATTCGCTGACGGTCGCACTTGCGATTTTTTTATAACACTCTTTATGCATATAAAGCGATTGTTCAGACATGCAGGTGAAGTGCAATCAAATACACTACTTTAATGTAAGATTACTTAGTCACCAGTTCTTCCTCTTCATTGTTCAACTTCTCTCCAACCATCGCATCCATCTAATTGCTAGTCGGTGCAAACCAGTTGCTGTAGGCTACGCCTTCCAAGCGCATGTGCTCTTGTGATTAATACTTTGCTGAAATTTTGCCGATAAAAAAAGAATGCTTGTCGATCGCAAATTCGCTTAATACTTCTGGTATGTTAGTGTCCATGTTGTGGGACTATGTGTGTACATCTAGTAAGTATTTTATGGTTGCAAATATGACCTGGAGGTTTTTCATGTTCGTCTGCCATTAAAATAAATGGGACTCGCCGCGAACCTACGGTTCTCGAACATTTGAGCGAGTTTGAGTGATCGCGTTCACGACCCGTCCCATCAGAAGTTCGTCCATCACTAATGTTTAGTATGAAACAGCCTCCCTCTGGAGATCCTAGCTATGGACATCCAATTAATGTCAGTGGGTACCATGCAATATCTAACTGCTCCTATCACTGTGGTGGAGCTGTAAAGAAATTGTCTGTTTGCTGCCAGATTCTGCCACATATTACCAATGTCCTAGCAGCAGGTTTGAATTGACAGAATGGCACCCTGGCCAATAAGCAGACACACACAGTGACCTAGGAGTGACTACTATATGGTAGCTGTTATAAATTATACATCTTCTTGTATAGAGTGATATGGAGCATGTTGGTGTAACCTGTAACCTTATATATATACTACTGGTAAAACTAATATATATTTTTGCATATAGTGAGAGGAGGACATAATCTAAACCTTTATGGAAACCAGACCCAAGATGGCCATTTCTGATTGCAGTAACAACATAAAGATTGAGCAAGGTTGGTAAATATAGTATTTTGCTGTACAAAAAAATGTCATTGATTAGTACCCACAAAAAAAAACTTTGCTTGCGATACCAGAAATGCCAAGTCCGCCATAGCCTGCATACAATTACACAGATCAGACAGTGTGAGGCAGAAGACAGTGATGACTGAGCAGATGGGATTCAGAAACTGTAAAGTGTATTATTTGGCACAGTACTCTGCCCATGTATTGGAATTTTGTTGATTTGTTTGTGGAATGTTATTTTTGGTTTCTCCTGGGGTTGCTATCTTGTCATCCTTGGAATCATTCTAGGAAATGCTGGCCCTGGGCATTTTCCAAGTTTCCCACATTTTAAAATAAGCCCTGAAAGCACCCTGCAATAAGCTTACTATCAGAGAACCCTTTAGAAAATATCTGACGTGGATAATCCAGTTAAAGGAATTACCCCAATTTTGTTACCCCAATTAACAAAATCTGGTATGTTTGGGTCAAAAATGCTTTTACCAAGCCACTGAATGTTTTCATAATCTTTTCCAGTGATCATCATATTATCTCCAGTCTCTAGAAACAAAGGGACCATAGGAAATGAGGGCAATCTAAACACGTTCTGCTTGGAATAACTCCATCCTTCAAATCACCTGTATAAAAATAAAAAAATAAAAAAAATATTTGTGAAATTTTCCACCCGTTTGATGACCTTTTCCACCCATTTGATGACCTATCATCCTGGATGAAAACTGAAATGGAATCCTAAATGGTGGGATTCAAAATGGCCACCATGTTAGTGACAAAGTAGCACGGGTTTCCCACTTTTCCCATAGCTTGTACAGAAAATTGGATCACTTTTCCCCCAATTTTTTTTTTATATGGGCGTTTCCTTAGTTTTGAGATAACCCTGTACTTTTCCATGGCAAATTGATGTCACATGCAATTTAAAATATCTATGAGAAGGAACAAAGTGTAAAACAAGATACCAGTCTTTCAGAAGGCCCTACATTTCCCAAAATAGAGTTTTCCAAGTTTTAGCCATATTAACAGTGAGGTTCTCCACTTAACTAGTAGAGACTGAATGACAAGTCAGAAGCACTTTCACTGGCAAGTACATTACTATGACTGACTTCATACTTCATCTGCTTTCCTAATATGTTCATTATAGAGCTGTCTATAGGATGTTAAAGGAGCTTAAAAATATTTTATCTTAAATATTAATATTCAGCAGATCTCCAATTATTGCTTTAAAATTCATGTTGTAATGTCATTTTGGATAAGGTGTAGAAACTAAAATTTTATTCTGAAAGTATTTTTGTTCCAATACAACCTAAATCAAGTACTTTTGTTCAATTCAGGCTTTGCTCCATAATTTTTCCATGGGATTCAGGGGGTACTATTTCTCCTTATGGAGAGCTCCTAGTTGGCAGAGTATTATAGACAAGGCACTGCTCCTCTGGGAAAAAGGCATGCAAATTAGTTTCCTTCCCAAAAAGTAGCCATCTTATAAATCAATGCTCAACTTTTTAAATGGGCTTCAGAGGTTCTGTTTTTCTTTCTTATTGGAAAGAGGGCTAATATGCATACATTTTACATGCCCTACCAAGACTCCTACTAGGTGCTCTCCAAAGGAGAAATAGTACCCTCACCCTGACAAAGATCTCATACACAGTAAGGTCTCATTCACACGATCGTATGCTGGCCGTTCCATGCATTTTGGACCGCAATTACTTTGGTTTCCCAATTGCTTTGAACACTAACTTACTTTTCTTAAAATTATAATTTTCAAAATTAGAATTTTGCTGCCTTTGAGACAGTCTAACCTAAAAAAACTATTATTATTATTACATATTATTATGTGCATTTTATGTAGGCATTCTTTTTCACATATATTTTATTTTTGAGGAACAATTTGTTTGTTTTTTTCTAATTCCAAAACCTATTTTTAGGCACCAAATAAAAGAATTCATTTTATCATATATTGTCCGATTTTTTTTTTTAAGAAGTATTCCATATTTGGTCCTAGTATGCTACTTGAGTTCAGCCTCAGAAATGAATGACACCTTCTGGATTTTGGGGCCTTTAATTTCTTTAGGATGTTTTTCAGATCTCATTTCAGGTTTGTATGGACTGAAATTTGAAAATTAAAGCCCTCAAGTTATTCATCTAGGGGAGCAGTGAGAATTTTGATCCAACGGGTGTTTCATAGAATTTATTAGCATTGAATAATATATATTTTTAGCTCATGTAAGATGTAAAAGAGAAAAAGCAGCCCACAAACTGTTATGCAATTTCTACCACGTATGGCATTCTAAAAGCCATAGCTTTTATTTTTTCACAGCTATGTGAGGGATTGTTTTTTATGGGATGAGCTTTGTTTCATTGGTACAATTTTGTGGTAATTATGATTTTTATTTAGTTGTTGGGATGATAGGTGGCCAAAAAATAATAATTTGTAATTCTGTCAGTATGTTTTTATTTTTACTTTATCTGGATTGCCATGCCATATAAATCACATTTTCACTTTATTCTGTGGGTCAATACTATTGCAATTATACCAATGTATAATTTACTAGTTATTTTTTTCCCATAATATCACTTCATAAAGGGGTTATCCCATGATTTATGGAAATCAAAATTTATGAAAATCAGATATCATATAAAGAGACAATTTCTCTTTACCCCTTAAGGACCGGGCTCATTTTCACTTTAAGGACCAGGCCATTTTTTGCAAATCTGACCAGTGTCACTTTGTGTGAATAACTTAAAAACGCTTTTACTTATCCAGGCCATTCTGAGATTAATTTTTTTCGGCACATATTGTGTTTCATGACACTGGTAAAATGGAGTTTAAAAAAAATCATTTTTATGTATAAAAAATACCATATTTACCAAAAATTTGGAAAATTTTCAAATTTCCAAGTTTAAATTTCTCTACTTCTATAATACATAGTAACACCTCCAAAAATAGTTATTACTTTACATTCCCCATATGTCTACTTTACTTTGTTTGGATCGTTTTGGGAATGACCTTTTTATTTTTTGGGGACGTTACAAGGCTTAGAAGTTTAGAAGCAAATCTTGAAATTTTCAAAAACCCACTTTTTAAGGACCAGTTCAGGTCTGAAGTCACTTTAAAATAAAAACACAATAAAAACCACCTAAAAATTCTAGAAACTAAACCCCTCAAGGTATTCAAAACTGGTTTTACTAACTTTGTTGACCCTTTGGGTATTCCACAAGAGTTATTGGCAAATGGAGATGAAATTTTAGAATTTCTATTTTTTGGCAAATTTTCCATTGAATCCATTTTTTTCACTAACAAAGCAAGGGTTAACACTGAGAGACATGATGACAATACACAATATATTAAAAACACATCCTAATAAAATTTCCACAACACGTGGATAGTGTTGATATCTTTTAATGACACACACAAACATTAAATAAAATAGATTAAATATACCCAAGCGAAGCCGGGTCCTTCAGCTAGTGTATATGTATATACAGTGGATATATAAAGTGTACACACCCCTGTTAAAATGTCAGGTTTCTGTGCTGTAAAAAATGGAGTCAGCATACACCTGTCATCATTCAAAGTGCCTCTGATTAACCCCCAAAAAAATTCAGCTCCTCTAGTTGGTCTTTCCTGAAATTTTCTTAGTCGCATCCCACAGCAAAAGCTATGGTCCACAGAGAGCTTCCAAATCATCAAATGGATCTCATTATTAAAATGTATCAGTCAGGAGAAGGGTACAAAAGAATATCCAAGGCATTAGATATACCATGGAACATAGTCATCATCAAGTGGAGAAAATATGGCACAACAGTGACATTACCAAGAACTGGACGTCCCTCCAAAATCGATAAAAAGACGAGAAGAAAACTGGTCTTGGAGGCTACTAAGAGCCCTACAGCAACATTAAAGGAGCTGCAGGAATACCTAGCAAGTACTGGCTGTGTGGTACATCTGACAATCTCCCATTTTCTTCATATGTCTACATCTCCCGTTTTCTTCATAGGCTACATTTTGCAAAAACATATCTGAAGTCTCCCAAAAGCATGTGGGAAAAGGTGTTATGGTCTGATGAAACCAAGGTTGTACTTTTTGGCCATAATTCCAAAAGATATGTTTGGCCCCAAAACAACACTGCACATCACTAAAAGAACACCATACGCACAGTGAAGCATGGTGGTGGCAGCATCATGCTTTGGGGCTGTTTTTCTTCAGCTGTAACTGTGGCCTTAGTTAAGCTAGAGGGAATTATGAACAGTTCCAAATACCAGTCAATATTGGCACAAAACCTTCAGACTTCTGCTAGAAAGCTGAACATGAAGAGGAACTTAATCTTTCAGCATGGCAATGACCCAAAGCATACATCCAAATCAACAAAGGAATGGCTTCACCAGAAGAAAATTAATATTTTGGAATGGCCCAGCAACAGTCCAGACCTGAATCCGATTGAAAATCTGTGGGGTGATCTTTAGAGGGCTGTGCACAGGATATGCCCTTGCAATCTGACAGATTTGGAGTGTTTTTGCAAAGAGTGGGCAAATCTTGCCAAGTCAAAATGTGCCATGCTGGTAGACTCATGCCCAAAAAGACTGAGTGCTGTAATAGAAATAAAAGGTGCTTCAACAAAGTATTAGTTTAAGGGTTTGCACACTTATGCAACCATATTATTTTATTTTTATACTTTTTGTTCACTCTACCTAAAAGATTTCAGTTTGTTTTTCAATTGACTGGTACAGTTTATAGGTCACATTAAAGGTGTAAAAAGTACTTTGTATCAAATTTTTACATCACAGAAACCTGACATTTTAACAGGGGTGTGTAGACTTTTTTATATCCACTGCATGTATGTGTATATATAAATAAATAAATATATATTCGCACAAGCAAACAGAATAGCTATAATATAAGAAAAATAGGACCAAAAGAAATGACAGGGGTGAATAGATGAGGTGCTGGACTATTTTTTTTTGTGTGTATCTTTTCTGCTTATTGTTAGAGATGAGTGAAGTTTTGAAAAATTCCATTTAGCAACTTTGATTTGTTACAAATTAATTTGTCACGAATCGCTATATTAAAACCTTATTATCAATCAATGGGACAATTTTTAACGGCCGCTTAGACAGAATTGCACCCAACAGCTGTTGAAAACATTACTACGCTAGTGCAATATGGCCTTTTGGGTTTAACCTGTTTAGGATACATGGCGTATCAGCATGGCATGATGTCCCGGTACTTAATCTGTTCCGGACACATGACGTACCGGTACGTCATGTGTAGTTCCGATCACCGCCGCCTCATTGAGCAGGCACCCGGAGTCAATGCGCAGGGGGGTCCTGTGACCCCCCGTGTCGGCGATTGCCGCAAACCGCAGGTCAATTCAGACCTGCGGTTTGCGGCTTTTGCATGTCGTGGTGGCGGTGCCATCGGGTCCCTGTGCAGCTGTAGGGGGAACCCGATGGCATGGAACTCAGCACGATGCCTTCCTTAGGCATCGGCGCTGCCTTCCGGTGACGAGCCTGTGAGATCCAGCCCCCTGGATCTCGCAGGCCGGAAGCTGTATGAGTAATACACACTGTATTACTCATACAGCCAATGTATTCCAATACAGAAGTATTGGAATGCATTGTAAAAGGGGATTAGACCCCCCCAAAGTGGGACAAAAAAAATAAAGTGACAAAAAAGTTTAAAAAAGTTTCCCCCCAAAAAATTAAAAGTTTCAAGTTAAAATAAACCAAAACGTAACTTTCCCCAAATAAAGCAAAAAAAAAATTGGTAAAAATTAGGAAAAAAAAAAGTTGACATATTAGGTATCGCTGCGTCCGTATCGACCGGCTCTATAAACATATCACATGACCTAAGCCCTCAGATGAACACCGTAAAAAAAAAAAAAAACTGTGCTAAATAAACAATTGTTTTGTCACCTTACATCACAAAAAGTACAAAAGCAAGTGATCAAAAGGGAGTATGCCCACCAAAATAGTACTAATCTAACCGTCAACTCATCCCACAGAAAATGAGACCCTACCTAAGATAATTGCCAAAAACTGAAAAAACTATGGCTTTCAAAATATGGAGACACTAAAACATGATTTTTTTTTTGTTTCAAAAATGAAATAATTGTGTAAAACTTACATAAATAAAGTATACATATTAGGTATTGTCGCGTCCATAATAACCTGCTCTATAAAAATATCGCATGACCTAACCCCTCAGGTGAATACCATAAAAAAAATAAACAGTGTAAAAAAAGCCGTATTTTGTCACCTTACATCACAAAAACTCTAATAGCAAGTGATCAAAAAGTCATACGCACCCCAAAATAGTGCCAATCAACCCATCATTTCATCCTGCAAAAATCATACCCTACCCAAGATAATCGCCCAAAAACTGAAAAAAAAAACTATAGCTCTCAGACTATGGAAACACTAAAACATGATTTTTTTGTTAAAAAAATGAAATCATTGTGTAAAACTTACATAAATTAAAAAAAATGCATACATATTAGGTATCGCCGCATCCGTGACAACCTGCTCTATAAAAACACTGCATGCTCTAACCTGTCAGATGAATGTTGTAAATAACAAAAATAAAAACAGTGCCAAAACAGCTATTTCTTGTTACCTTGTCTCACAAAAAGTGTAATATAGAGCAACCAAAAATCATGTACCCTAAACTAGTACCAACAAAAATGCCACCCTATCCCATAGTTTCTAAAATGGGTTCACTTTTTTGGAGTTTCTACTCTAGAGGTGCATCAGGGGGGCTTCAAATGGGAGATGGTGTCAAAAAACTAGTCCAGCAAAATATGCCTTCCAACAACCGTATGGCATTCCTTTCATTCTGTTCCCTGCCGTGTGCCGATATAGCAGTTTACAACCACAAATGGGGTGTTTCTGTAAACTACAGTATCAGGGTCATAAATATTGAGTTTTGTTTGGCTGTTAACCCTCGCTTTGTAACTGGAAAAAAAATATTAAAATGGAAAATCTGCCAAAAAGTGAAATTTTTAAATTGTATCTCTATTTTCCATTAATTCTTGTGGAACACCTAAAGGGTTAACAAAGTTTGTAAAATCAGTTTTGAATACCTTGAGGGGTGTAGTTTGTAGAATGGGGTCATTTTTGGGTGGTTTCCATTATGTAAGCCTCACAAAGTGACTTCAAACCTGAACTGGTCCTTAAAAACTTTTTTTTTTTCTTTCTTATACATTTCAAGATTTGCTTCTAATCTTCTAAGCCTTGTAACGTCCCCCAAAAATAAAATGGCATTCCCAAAATGATCCTAACATGAAGCATATATCTGGGTAATGTAAAGTAATAACTATTTTTGTAGGTATTACTATATATTATAGAAGTAGAGAAATTGAAACTTGGAAATTTGCTAATTTTTCTAAATCTTTTGAAAATTTGGTATATTTTTATGAATAAAAATGAAATTTTTTAACTCCATTTTATACAGGGTCATGAAGTACAATATGTGACAAAAAAAAAAAAAAAAAAACTATCTCAGAATGGCCTAGATAAGTCAAAGCATTTTAAAGTTATCACCACATAAAGTGACACTGGTCAGATTTGCAAAAAATGGCCTGGTCCTTAAGGTGAAAATGAGCCCGGTCCCTAACTGGTTAAGGACACATGACGTACCAGTACGTCATGTGTAGTTCCGATCACCGCCGCGCGGTGATCAGAACTGGGTGACTGCTCAAATCATTGAGCAGGCACCCTGGAACAATGCGCTGGGGAGTCCTGTGACCCCCCCCCCCCCCCCGTGTCGGCAATCATAGCAAACCGCAGGTCAATGCAGACCTTTGTTTTGCTGCGTTTCCGAATTATTCAGGACTCTGGAGACCCAATTACCCGGAACAGAATGGTGATCGATGGTATGATAATACACCACCAATCAACATCCTGCGATCCTTAGAGGTGATGGTGACATAACCTCTCAGGATCGGCTCTCATTGGCTTCAGGGGCGGGCGGGCCATTCAAATTATTGCAGCACTCATCTCCTCCTTCTTTTGTGTCCAGGAGCCGAGGCGAGAGGAACAAGCTGCATGGATCTCCAGTGCTAGCACGCCCCATCTGTGCCCCAGCACCCCCTTCTGACCCTCCACAGTAAAAAGTATTTAGGGAAAAATTAGGGACAGGTTAGGTTAGGCAGAGATATTCAGGGAAAGTTTAGTTAAAAAAAAAAAAAAAGTTTTTGGTTGCATCACCCTAAATCGGGTGTCTGACCCTAGACCCCCCCCCCAGGGTTGCTGCAGCTTGCCCCCCTGCCCCTCACACAACTTTTTTTAGTTTGCAAACATTATCTATTTTTTGTTTGCATACGCTGACAGTGGCAGGCACAATTAGCATCCGGCCACTGTTAGTGCATCGCACACCCCACCGCTGATCAACTTCGGACGGTTGATCAGCGAGTTAGAATTTTTTTTTTTTAATTATATATTTTTTTTGTCTGTTAGGTTTAGGGTAAGTCCGTGAACACCCGTTCACACGCACACCAAGTAAAGATTTCCACACACACACTCCCCTATGGCCTGCTGGATGTTCTCGGACGAGGAGGCATACGCCCAGCTTGCTTCCGAATCCAAGAGCCCCAGTGAGGACAAGGATGACTCCGTTTTCCTTTTGTCATCTGCATCCTCCTCATTTAGCAACGATGATGAGCCCCAAGGCGGAGGAGCAAGGGGACCACCATGCTAGGGACCCTGTGGCCCACACTAGTTCTGCGGCTCGTACTAGTTTTCCGACCCACCAGATCAGTCCACCTGAGCCCCCTGCCAGTGAACTTGTCTGGTGTACCCCAGAGAATTTTGAGCCCGCGATTCCTGATTTTGTAGGCGAACCACGAATCCAGATTTCCACAGTGGGCTTCACTGAATACGACTACTTTAGTCTTTTTTTCAGTGACCACTTTGTAAATCTGATGGTGAAGCAAACAAACTTGTATGCCCAACAGTTCGTTGCTTAACACCCAGGCTCCTTTTTGGCTAGGGCAGGTGGCTGGACTCTGGTCAGTGCAGCCGAGATAAGGACATTTTGGGGCCTCGTGCTGCACATGGGCCTAGTCAAAAAACCTAGTGTCAGGCATTACTGGAGTGGGGACATCCTCTACCAGACCCCACTTTAAAGTATGGCTATGACACGGTCCCGGTTTCAGGCCATCCGGAAATGCCTGCATTATGCAGATAATGTAGCATGTCCTCCACAAGGTGATCCTGCCTATGACCGCCTGTACAAAATCAGGCCAGTCATCGATCATGTTGGGGCCAAATATGTGGAGGCCTATGTACCTGGAAGGGAGGTCGCGGTTGATGAGTCTCTCATAGCTTTCAAGGGGAGACTCATTTTCCGCCAGTATGTTCCCTCTAAGTGGGCGAGGTATGGCGTGAAGCTGTACAAACTTTGTGAGAGTACCTCAGGGTACACTTACAAGTTTTGTGTGTATGAGGGGCGAGATTCCCGTATTCAACCCCCAGAATGTCCCCCCACTCTGGGTGTTAGCGGGAAACTTGTGTGGGACCTTATGCACCCACTGCTAGATAAGGGTTGCCATCTGTACGTAGATAACTTATACTAGTATCCCCTTGTTCCAGTCTCTCGCTGCCAGATCCACATCTGCTTGTGGTACCGTGCGGAAAAATCAACGGGGCCTCCCTACCCACCCCCTCCAGGTACCTTTCCCCAGGGGTGAGACCCGTGCCCTTACCAGTGGAAACCTGTTGCTGGTCAGATATACGGACAAGAGGGATGTCCTTGTACTGTCCACAATTCACGGGAACGGCATCACCCCTGTCCCTGTGCAAGGTACCGTGGCAATGGTCCTCAAGCCCGATTGTATCGTTGACTAAAATCGGTATATGGGAGGAGTTGATCTCTCTGATCATGTTCTCAAGCCATATAATGCCATACGCAAAACCTGGGAATGGTACAAAAAAGTTGCGGTCTACTTGGTACAGGTTGCCTTGTACAACTCTTTTGTGCTGTCCCGGAGCGCTGGGAACACAGGGAAACTGCAGGCCGGAGTACCTCGGGAACTGGAGGCACCCGGATCATCCCTGGCCAACACTTTCCATACTGGAAAGAAGGGACAGACCCAAAAAAGGTGCAGAGTGTGTCACAGGAGGGGGATACGGAAGGACACCACTACTCAGTGTGACACATGTCCCGATCATCCGGGCCTTTGCATTATTGGTTGCTTCCGGGAGTACCACACTTCCATTGAGTACTAAATTTATATTCCCCTTCCCCAATTTAGCTACTGACAATTGGAAAAAAATAACTATGGTTCTCAGACTTGAGACACTAAAACCCCCCCAAAAAATATATTTTTTTAAAATATTTTTTTTTGTTAAAATAAGTAGACATATTAGGTATCGCTGCGTCCATAAGAATCTGCTCTATAAAAATACCCCATGACTTAACCCCTCAGATAAGTATTTTTTTGTCACCTTACATCACAAAATGTGTAATAGCAAGCAATCAAAAAGTCATATGCCCCCCAAAATAGTACAAATAAAACCGTCCTCTCATCCCGCAAAAAATGAGCCCCTTCCTAAGATAATCAGCTAAAAACAAAAAAAACACTCAGTCTATGGAGATAATAAAATGTATTTTTTTGTTTGTTTATCAAAGGATAATATAGTGTAAAAGCTAAATGATTTTTGGTAACCTTGCCTCACAAAAATGTAATATAGAGCAACCAAAAATCATATGTACCCTAAAAATAGTCCCAACAAAACTGCTACCTTATCCTGTAGTTTCCAAAATGGGGTCACTTTTATGGAGTTTCTACTCTTGGGGTGCCTCAGGGACATGGTGTAAATAAACCAGTCCAGCAAAATCTGCCTTCCAAAAACCACACGGCGCACCTTTCCCTCTACGCCCTACCATGTGCCCGTACAGTAGTTTACGGCCACATGTGGAATTGAATACCTTGAGGGGTGTAGTTTCTAGAATGGGGTAATTTTTGAGTGGTTGCTATTATGTAAGCCTCACAATGTGACTTCAGACCTGAACTGGTCCTTAAAAAGTGGGTTTTTGAAAAAGCTGTTGCTATTGAAACCTTTATATAAGTTACATGTATTGCGCCAAAAAATATGCGCATCATTAGTGCCAATTTGCGCAATCACAAATATATTGGAGTACTCTATCTGCATACAAAGCTATTGTTTTTCCATGCATGCAAAATAATAAAAAACAGTGATGTAATGTAAAATTACTTATAGTGATTAGAAGTTCTTTCTCACAGTCACGAAAGTTCTGCGAACCATTTTCTCCAGTTTTAGGAAACTTGTAGCATCTTGAAATATGTAGCAAAAGTGAGCCACGTCTGTATTTCGAGTGCAATACGTGCAAATTACATTGCCGATTTTTGCAATCAAGAAAATAATGACTGGAGATTGTGAATTCTCGAATTTTCTAATTTATGGCAAATATTAGGCAAAAAATTCACAAAATATTGCGAAAATGAATATTGCCTATGGTGCTCATCACTAGTCGTGGTGATATCACCGCACACTCTCAGCGTGATCATGTGGTGACGTAATCACTGAGGACGACACCACGTGTTCACGCTGGAAGCATGCAGTGGCATCCCCAGCCTCAGCACAGATCCTTCGGCAGGTCTTTTCCACTCAAGAGAGGAGCAGACTGCCTCTGAAGAATAAAGTGGATGAGGGTCTTTTTTTCCATTTTTTTCTAAGACAACTGTAGCTGCCAATTAGGAATAATGATTCGTTACTATGAAGCATGCGGAAATATAGGTTCATGGCAAATCAAATTTTTCCTAAACTTCTGATCTAATTCCAGTTCGGATGCGTCGATTCGCTCAAAACTACTTAAGATATATCATCTACTTAAGTCAAATCTATGTTGTGTTTTTGTACAACTGAAAATGAAAACTGCAAATGTCTTAGCATTTCGAACGCCTCAACTGTATAGCACATTTTGCATTCCAATGTAAATGTTGAACACTGTTAACAAATGTTATGTTATAAATCTGCCATTTTGATATGGGAGTAGATGCTTAGAGAATTTAACAAACCAATAAATTACTCCAGATTTAGCATTCATGAAAACACTTATCTTCCTGGAAAGTCTTAGAAAAAAAAAGACAGTTGCAAATTATCATATTTAATTCCAGCACGATCTGACATATATTTTAAATGTCATCTTTGTTAGAAAATGTATCATTTCCCATGTGTCATCTGGTTACAATACTCATCCAAGACGAGCCAGTGGCAGGCCCAGAATAATGAAATGTATCTCTTTTGTAATGTATATTCACAGTTAACTTGCAAATGTACAGAATTATGGGTTCAGTTTGCTGGAACCAGCCAGGCACAGTCCCCACGACTCTAGCTCGAAATAGCATGCAAATTACTTAAAAATTGATATGAATTTGTTTTGCATTTTTTTCACGTATTTGAAAACGATCTTTAGTATTAATTCTGTCAGATCTTTAGAATGTTTTCTAATGGTAAAAGGGTGAATGTGTATAATTTTTGTTTAACTGTACATTTAACCATTATTGTTTGCTTGTAAAAGTAAATCTTTTTTTTTTTTTTTTTTTACTTTAAAATATAATGGACTGTTTGTTAATAATTATACCAATAATATCCTGCACCTTCTGCTTTGAATTGTGTTTAATATACTGTAGTTTTTCTTTTGTTTTCATGTTTATCATTCACAACCTCTGTGTTACTCTGTTCCATACTGTGTTCAAAATTGAATTCAAAACGGAAACCTTTAGAAGCATTCCATTTAGATCCTTCATAATAGAAGTCAATGGGCAAGCATAATGAATCCATCTGGTTTCTGCATAACGGAAACCAGACAGATCCGTTATGCTTGCCAAAAGACTTCTATTATGACTAGAGATGAGCAAATTTTTAAAAAATTTGATTCGGCTGGTTTGCTGAATTTTTAACAAAAAATTTGGTTCTATCCGGATATATTTCCGGCGAATCACATAAAAAAATGATTATTTTCTGTCTGCAGAGAGCCTTTATAGTGGTGTAGAACACTGCCTTGCAGTAACATGCATAGGGAGTCTGCTGTGGTAGTGAAATAATACTGTGAGTCAGTATGACATGCAGATGACAGGCGTCACTCTTAGAATCAATGCACACTTATTTGGGCAGTCACAGGGCCAAAACTGACCAAGTAACGCAAGTATGAACTCAGCCTTACAGGTCAATGTTAGCGCCAAAAAGAATCATACTCCTTTTACCCCATCGTTGGCTGATTTAACATAGATGTCTACAGAACCTGTTCTATTAACTTATAAAAGTAGAGCCCCTGACAGAGTGGAGTGGGTGTCAGCAGTAAGTTTGTGTTGGCGTCGCTGATTATTTCGCCCTTCCTCTGATCCATCAGAACAATAACCCCCAAAAACTGTCTGTGGAGGATCCTCCTTCATTCAGTCAGCATTTGGTCAGTAATCCTATTGCTAATGCCCCAAAAAAAACAGGAGTGTATCCAAAACAAAGATGACCGAGTCAACCAATCAAGAACCGCTGGGTTGCGGGTCAAGACACGACCACTAGATGTCATGGGAGATCAAGCCTCTCGCTGCGACTCCTGCTCCACGCCCCCTTGCTCTTCTGCGACCATCTGCCTGCGCCAAAAACATTTAGGCCTCTGCTACTCCCCTGTGCAGGGCCTGGCACTTCTCTGTCTGACATACTGTTAGATCAAATAGATAAATAAAAAAGGAAATTAAAACATCCCAAAAAAGTCTGTAATTTTCTCACCACACAACGGCTAATATGCCCCTTTCCCCCCACACTAATACACACAAAAAGGGCTTTAGAACATATAACTGCACTGCTGAATGACAAATATATTTTTATTTTGCCACTAATACACAACAAAAAGGGCTTTAGAATATGTAACTGCACCGCTGAACTGCAAATATATTTTACTTTTGCCACTAATAAACAAGAAGGGCTATAGAACATATACAGTTGTGTTCAAAATAATAGCAGTGTGTTTACAAAAGTGAATAAATCCTTCTAATAGCTTTTATTTCCATACACACAAATGCATTGGGAACACTGCACATTATATTCCAAATCAAAACATGAAGAAAAAATAAGAAAAGCAAATATTAGACTATTCAAAAAAATAGCAGTGTTTGTATTCTTCTTTGCAAACTCAAACATTCTTTATATAAACTGCATTTTTTATGTTGCTTTCCTTTGAATCACTTAACTAATTTTTAATTGTATAACCACTGTTTATGAGAACTGCTGTACATCAGTGTTGCATGGAGTCAACCAAATTCTGGCACCTGTGAACAGGTATTCCAGCCAAGAATGATTGGACTGCATTCAACAGTTCTTCTCTATTTCTTGATTTTGCTTTAGAAACTGCATTTTTTATGTCACCCCACAAGTTTTCTATTGGATTAAGATCTGGGGATTGGGCTGGCCATTCCGTAACGTCAATCTTGAACCGAGATGTTGCGTGTTTACTGGTGTGTTTGGGGTTGTTGTCTTGTTGGAACACCCATTTCAAGAGCATTTCCTCTTCAAGTATTCTGATATATTCAAACTTATCCATGATCCCTGGTATGTGATAAATAGGCCCAACATCGTAGTATGAGATACATCCCCATATCATGATGCTTGCGCCACCATGCTTCACTGTCTTCATAGTGTACTGTGGCTTGAACAGCCACTAGACCCAATAAGAACAATCTTACTTTCATCAGTCCACAATATTTTGCACCATTTCTCTTTAGGTCAGTCAATGTGCTCTTTAGCAAATTGTAACCTTTTCAGCACATGTCATTTTTTCAACAGTGGGACTTTGTGGGGGCTTCTTGCAGATAGCTTGGCTTCACATAGGCGTCTTCTAATTGTAACAGTACTCACAGGTAACGTTAGACCTTCTTTGATCTTCCTGAGCTGATTGTTGGCTGAGTCCTTGCCATAGTGGCTATTCTTCTATCCATTCAAATGTTAGTTTCACACTTTCTTCCACTTCTTTCAGGTTTTGGTTGCCATTTTAAAGCATTTGCAATCATTTTAGCTGAGCAACCTATCATTTTCTGCACTTCTTTATATGTTTTCCCTCTCCAATTATCTTTTTAATCAAGGTACACTATTGTTCTGAACAATGTCTGGAATGACCTATTTTCATCCAAATTTCTGAGAGAAATGCACTGTAACCAGCATGTACAACATTTGCTGCCTTCCTTCTTTAAATAAGGGCAATAATTGCCACCTGTTTTTCAAAGAATGAATGACCTCACTAATTGAACTCCACACTGCTATTATTTTGAACATGCCCCTTTCAATTAGTGATTCAATTACACAGAATCAGCAGCATGCATGGCATGACTGTTAGGGTCTGTTAGATTTCTATTACTCTACTACATATGCTAGTAAATTATTTGCCATGTAGAAATAGCATTTCTACCAAATACAGTGATTGATGTGGTTAGTGTTGTCTGACTGCTATTATTTTGAACACAACTGTAACTGCACCACTGAACGGCAAATATATATTTCTTTTGCCACTAGTACACGACAAAATGGGCTTTACAACATATACCTGCACCACTGAACGGCAAATATATTTATATTTTGCCGCTAATACATGACAAAAAGGGCTTTAGAACATATAATTGCACCTCTGAACGGCAAATAGGCCCTTATTCTTTCCACTTACACACGCCACAGAAGGCTTTAGAACATATAACCGCACTGCTGAACGGCAAATATATTTTACTTTTCCACTAATACACAACAAAAAGAGCTATAATTTTCTCACTTCACCACACAACGGCTAATAATCCCTTTTTTTCCCACTAGCACAAGCCCAAAAATGCTTTAGAACATATAACTCCACCGCACAAGGGCAAAAAAGTATATTTCCTTGTAATAAACCCTGTTAATGGCTGTATTAAACAGCACTTGCACAACAAGTGTACTGTATACTAATGCCAGAAGCCTGACTAATAAAACTGGTGAACTGGAATCAGTGATGTGTGAGGAGGACTATGACATAGTGGGAATAACTGAGACATGGCTAGATGATAGCTATGACTGGGCAGTTAATGTACAGGGTTACAGTCTGTTTAGAAAGGATCGTCAAAACCGGAGAGGGGGGGGGGGGGGGTCTGCCTTTATGTAAAGTCCTGTCTGAAGCCCACACTCCGTGAACATATTAGTGAGGGACATGAACATGTGGAATCACTGTGGGTAGAGATACATGGAGCTAAAAACAATAATAAATTACTAATAGGAGTTTACTATAAACCACCTAATATACCAGAGTCCACAGAAAATCTACTACTAAATGAGATTGACAAGGCGGCAAATCATAATGAGGTGGTTATTATGGGGGACTTCAACTACCCAGATATAGACTAGGAAACTGAAACTTGTACACTACGTGCAGAATTATTAGGCAAATGAGTATTTTGACCACATCATCCTCTCTATGCATGTTGTCTTACTCCAAGCTGTATAGGCTCGAAAGCCTACTACCAATTAAGCATATTAGGTGATGTGCATCTCTGTAATGAGAAGGGGTGTGGTCTAATGACATCAACACCCTATATCAGGTGTGCATAATTATTAGGCAACTTCCTTTCCTTTGGCAAAATGGGTCAAAAGAAGGACTTGACAGGCTCAGAAAAGTCAAAAATAGTGAGATATCTTGCAGAGGGATGCAGCACTCTTAAAATTGCAAAGCTTCTGAAGCGTGATCATCGAACAATCAAGCGTTTCATTCAAAATAGTCAACAGGGTCGCAAGAAGCGTGTGGAAAAACCAAGGCGCAAAATAACTGCCCATGAACTGAGAAAAGTCAAGCGTGCAGCTGCCAAGATGCCACTTGCCACCAGTTTGGCCATATTTCAGAGCTGCAACATCACTGGCGTGCCCAAAAGCACAAGGTGTGCAATACTCAGAGACATGGCCAAGGTAAGAAAGGCTGAAAGACGACCACCACTGAACAAGACACACAAGCTGAAACGTCAAGACTGGGCCAAGAAATATCTCAAGACTGATTTTTCTAAGGTTTTATGGACTGATGAAATGAGAGTGAGTCTTGATGGGCCAGATAGCTGGATTGGTAAAGGGCAGAGAGCTCCAGTCCGACTCAGACGCCAGCAAGGTGGAGGTGGAGTACTGGTTTGGGCTGGTATCATCAAAGATGAGCTTGTGGGGCCTTTTTGGGTTGAGGATGGAGTCAAGCTCAACTCCCAGTCCTACTGCCAGTTTCTGGAAGACACCTTCTTCAAGCAGTGGTACAGGAAGAAGTCTGCAAGGTAAGAAAAACATGATTTTCATGCAGGACAATGCTCCATCACACGCGTCCAAGTACTCCACAACGTGGCTGGCAAGAAAGGGTATAAAAGAAGAAAATCTAATGACATGGCCTCCTTGTTCACCTGATCTGAACCCCATTGAGAACCTGTGGTCCATCATCAAATGTGAGATTTACAAGGAGGGAAAACAGTACACCTCTCTGAACAGTGTCTGGGAGGCTGTGGTTGCTTCTGCACGCAATGTTGATGGTGAACAGATCAAAACACTGACAGAATCCATGGATGGCAGGCTTTTGAGTGTCCTTGCAAAGAAAGGTGGCTATATTGGTCACTGATTTGTTTTTGTTTTGTTTTTGAATGTCAGAAATGTATATTTGTGAATGTTGAGATGTTATATTGGTTTCACTGGTAAAAATAAATAATTTAAATGGGTATATATTTGTTTTTTGTTAAGTTGCCTAATAATTATGCTACAGTAATAGTCACCTGCACACACAGATATCCCCCTAAAATAGCTCAAACTAAAAACAAACTAAAAACTACTTCCAAAAATATTCAGCTTTGATATTAATGAGTTTTTTGGGTTCATTGAGAACATGGTTGTTGTTCAATAATAAAATTAATCCTCAAAAATACAACTTGCCTAATAATTCTGCACTCCCTGTATATCTCATAAAGGAAACAGGTTCTTGGCAATAACCAAAGACAATTACCTCTCCCAACTGGTTCAGGACCCGACTAGAGGGACGGCCATACTGTCAGAAAAACAGACATGCAGGTTGGGGGACACCTGGGAAATAGTGACCACAAAGTAATAACCTTCCAATTATCATTCAAAAGAGCGTTTCTACAGGGAGGAACAAAAATACCAAACTTCAAAAAAGCTAAATTTAGCCAACTAAGAGAGGCCATAGGCCTAACTAAATGGGATAAGGTCCTCACAAATACAGCCACAAAATGGGATATCTTTAAAAGCGTCCTAAAATCTCATTGTGAAAGGTACATACCGTATGGGAATAAAAGGTTAAGGAACAAAAAGAAACCAATGTGGATAAACAGAACTGTAAAGAAAGCAATAAATAACAAAAAGAAAGCATATAAAACACTAAACAGGAGGGTAGCACGGAAGCACTGAAAAACTATAAGGAAAAAAATAGAACATGTAAAAAACAAATAAAAGCGTCCAAACTTGAGACCGAGAGATTAATTGCCAAAGAGAGTAAAACTAACCCTAAAATATTCTTTAATTATATAAATGCTAAAAAGTATAAATCTGAAGGTGTCGGCCCTTTAAAGATTAATGAGGGGGGAGTCGCAGAGAGTGACAAGGAGAAAGCAAAGCTGTTAAATATTTTTTTCTCCAATGTATTCACTGAGGAAAATAAACTGTCAGATGACATGCTGAATGTTGAAATAAATTCCCCATTAAAAGTGTCCTGTCTGACCCAGGAAGAAGTACAACAGCGACTTAAAAAGATTAAAATAGACAAATCGCCAGGACCCGATGGCATACACCTCCGTATCCTAAGGGAATTAAGTAATGTCATAGCCAGACCCTTATTTCTGATATTTGCAGACTCTATATTGACAGGGAATGTTCCACAGGATTGGCGCATGGCAAATGTGGTGCCAATATTCAAAAAGGGTCCAAAAACAGAGCCTGGTAACTATAGGCCGGTAAGTTTAACATCTGTTGTGGGTAAACTGTTTGAAGGTTTTCTGAGAGATGCTATGTTAGAGCATCTTAACGGAAATAAGCAAATAACGCCATATCAGCATGGCTTCGTGAGGGATCGGTCATGTCAAACTAATTTAATCAGTTTCTATGAGGAGGTAAGTTCTAGACTTGACAGCGGCAAATCAATGGATGTTGTGTATCTGGACTTCTCCAAAGCATTTGACACTGTACCACATAAAAGGTTAGTATACAGGGAGTGCAGAATTATTAGGCAAATGAGTATTTTGACCACATCATCCTCTTTATGCATGTTGTCTTACTCCAAGCTGTATAGGCTTGAAAGCCTACTACCAATTAAGCATATTAGGTGATGTGCATCTCTGTAATGAGAAGGGGTGTGGTCTAATGACATCAACACCCTATATCAGGTGTGCATAATTATTAGGCAACTTCCTTTCCTTTGGCAAAATGGGTCAAAAGAAGGACTTGACAGGCTCAGAAAAGTCAAAAATAGTGAGATATCTTGCAGAGGGATGCAGCACTCTTAAAATTGCAAAGCTTCTGAAGCGTGATCATCGAACAATCAAGCGTTTCATTCAAAATAGTCAACAGGGTCGCAAGAAGCGTGTGGAAAAACCAAGGCGCAAAATAACTGCCCATGAACTGAGAAAAGTCAAGCGTGCAGCTGCCAAGATGCCACTTGCCACCAGTTTGGCCATATTTCAGAGCTGCAACATCACTGGCGTGCCCAAAAGCACAAGGTGTGCAATACTCAGAGACATGGCCAAGGTAAGAAAGGCTGAAAGACGACCACCACTGAACAAGACACACAAGCTGAAACGTCAAGACTGGGCCAAGAAATATCTCAAGACTGATTTTTCTAAGGTTTTATGGACTGATGAAATGAGAGTGAGTCTTGATGGGCCAGATGGATGGGCCCGTGGCTGGATTGGTAAAGGGCAGAGAGCTCCAGTCAGACGCCAGCAAGGTGGGGGTGGAGTACTGGTTTGGGCTGGTATCATCAAAGATGAGCTTGTGGGGCCTTTTCGGGTTGAGGATGGAGTCAAGCTCAACTCCCAGTCCTACTGCCAGTTTCTGGAAGACACCTTCTTCAAGCAGTGGTACAGGAAGAAGTCTGCATCCTTCAAGAAAAACATGATTTTCATGCAGGACAATGCTCCATCACACGCGTCCAAGTACTCCACAGCGTGGCTGGCAAGAAAGGGTATAAAAGAAGAAAATCTAATGACATGGCCTCCTTGTTCACCTGATCTGAACCCCATTGAGAACCTGTGGTCCATCATCAAATGTGAGATTTACAAGGAGGGAAAACAGTACACCTCTCTGAACAGTGTCTGGGAGGCTGTGGTTGCTGCTGCACGCAATGTTGATGGTGAACAGATCAAAACACTGACAGAATCCATGGATGGCAGGCTTTTGAGTGTCCTTGCAAAGAAAGGTGGCTATATTGGTCACTGATTTGTTTTTGTTTTGTTTTTGAATGTCAGAAATGTATATTTGTGAATGTTGAGATGTTATATTGGTTTCACTGGTAAAAATAAATAATTTAAATGGGTATATATTTGTTTTTTGTTAAGTTGCCTAATAATTATGCACAGAAATAGTCACATGCACACACAGATATCCCCCTAAAATAGCTAAAACTAAAAACAAACTAAAAACTACTTCCAAAAATATTCAGCTTTGATATTAATGAGTTTTTTGGGTTCATTGAGAACATGGTTGTTGTTCAATAATAAAATTAATCCTCAAAAATACAACTTGCCTAATAATTCTGCACTCCCTGTATAAAATGAGAATGCTCGGACTGGGAGAAAACGTCTGTAAGTGGATAAGTAACTGGCTCAATGATAAAAAAAAAACAGAGGTTATTAATGGTACATACTCAGATTGGGTCACTGTCACTAGTGGAGTACCTCAGGGGTAAGTATTGGGCCCTATTCTCTTCAATATATTTATTAATGATCTTGTAGAAGGCTTTCATAGTAAAGTATCAATTTTCGCAGATGACACTAAACTGTGTAAAGTAATTTACACTGATGAGGACAGTATACTACTACAGATGGATCTGGATAGATTGCAGTCTTGGGCATATAAGTGGCAGATGAGGTTTAACACTGACAAATGTAAAGTTATGCACATGGGAAGGAATAATGCAAGTCACCCGAACTTATTAAATGGTAAAACACTCGGTAACACTGACATGGAAAAAGATCTAGGAATTTTAATAAACATCAAACTAAGCTGCAATAAACAGTGTCTGGCAGCTGCTGCCAAGGCCAATAAGATAATGGGTTGCATCAAAAGGGGCATAGATGCCCGTGATGAGAACATAGTCCTATCACTTTACAAATCATTAGTCAGACCAGACATGGAGTGCTGTGTACAGTTCTGGGCTCCAGTGAACAAAGCAGGCAGACATAGCAGAGCTGGAGAGGGTCCAGAGGAGGGCAACTAAAGTAATAACTGGAATGGGGCAACTACAGTACCCTGAAAGATTATCAAAATTAGGGTTATTCACTTTAGAAAAAAGACGACTGAGGGGAGATCTAATTAATATGTATACATATATCAGAGGTCAGTACAGAGATCTATCCCATGATCTATTTATCCCCAGGACTGTGACTGTGACGAGGTGACATCCTCTGCGTCTGGAGGAAAGAAGGTTTGTACACAAACATAGAAGAGGATTCTTTACGGTAAGAGCAGTGAGACTATGGAACTCTCTGCCTGAGGAGGTGGTGATAATGAGTACAATAAAGGAATTTAAGAGGGGCCTGGATGTATTTCTGGAGCGTAATAATATTACAGGATAAAACTACTAGAGAGAGATCGTTGATCCAGGGAGTTATTCTGATTGCCTGATTGGAGTCGGGAAGGAATTTTTTATTCCCCTAAAGTGAGGAAAATTGGCTTCTACCTCACAGTTTTTTTTTTGCCTACCTGGATCAACTTGCAGGATGACAGGCCGAACTGGATGGACAAATGTCTTTTTTCGGCCTTATGTACTATGTTACTATGTTACTATGTAATAACAATAACGGTTTGCTGGAATTACAGAGCTGTATAGTGGCAATTTGAGTTCCCAATCAGTGCAGCAAGGTGTAATTGGATTGTTCCTATTACCTAGGCTGTTACCTCCTCTACTGAACCCTGTTCAACATAAATGTTGTGGAATGATTCATCTCTATCTTTTCCCTACACCTTGAATAATCTTTCCCTGCACTTCTAAATTGTTTTTTTAGCACAATAAAGTTTTTCCTAGCACTATCCCTAGCGCCTGCTGACGTCTCTCCCTACACTAAGTACACTGGAAAATTGCTTAATCCAAGATGGCTTTGTGAACTTCAATTCGCTCATCTCTAATTTTGACAGATCAAAATGTAATGCTTCTAAAGGTTTCCGTTTTGAATTCCGTTTGACAAATTCTGTTATTTTACATTATAACCATGTTATAACGGAAAGCAATAACATAATTCATAATGCTGATGTGAACACACCCTAAATTGATTAATCTGGTATAAGGAATACAATGAACGTAACTTCACAAGATGGGACAGCTCTTTAAAGCTCCAAGCTTCTGGACCCCAACACAGAATGTGTAACAGGGCCTGTTTCATACTGTATGTTATTAATAATAGTTGATTTCTCTAATGCTGAAGAGGGGCCCTTAAGCTCTCTCAGGTACCAAGATCCAATTTCTAAACCCTCTATATAACCCTTAACTACTATCCTGTCAAGCACATATCTAGACTTATGTAGGATTCCTCTGGGTACTCTGGTTTATCAGTACAGTTAAAAAAATGATTGGTCAAATGACTTCTTTTAAAAATCTGTCCAATTATATGTGTGCGTGCGAGATAGGGAAATTACACAGTGGAATATGTTTAAGGTATAAATAAAACATAAGAACTACATAAAAAAATAAAATGAAACTACATGTCTTAGTAGGCTTGACATGTATAAGTAGGCTTGAGTGAATAGGGTTCGGATTGCCCTATACGAACCCGATTGATTTGAAATTTTGTTTACAATATATCCTCCGTAGTGCACTCAAATCTTGCCGCAAATAACACTAGACTTGCGTCGTCTCACGTCTATGACTTTACACTTCGGTTATGCGTATATAATTTATTTAGTTTTCTGTTCCAAAATCTCATTAATGAAACTTCGGATTAATGAACAGTAATTTGTGCAAATAAACAAAGTGTTATTTGAAGCAAGATTTGTCAAGCCTCAGCCTAGCCCATACATTTTAGCACACTACAGAGGACATATTGTAAACAAAGGTTTCAAATGAATCTGGTTCCGATACAGCAATCCAAACCCGATTAGCTCAAGCCTAAATATAAGCTAAATCATGCTCCACTTTCAAAAAGTGACTCCAATTAAAGTATAAGTTTACTTGGATGAAATCAACTGCTTTCACTTCCTTGTTACTGTCCTAATATATTGTAAGAATGCTTGAAAGTGAGCAATTCTCATAATAAATGTATGTTAGGAAATTGAATCGATGTAATTCCCTAAAAACATTGCCATGATTTATAAAGTAGCCATTAAAATTAATTAAAAATAATTGCATGAATTTATTTTAAACATAAATATACAGGGATTTATCAACCTAATCGTAAATTTACATGGGACAGATTTGCTATGGATCCTGCATGTGGATTTGTGCATAGAAAATCCCCAGCAGTATAAGTAGAAGATATATTAAATAAATCTCATCTTCAAACTGTGCAAATTTTTAAATCCATTGTATGTCAATTTATGTGGCAGATTTGTCACAGATTTGTTGCAAGTTTTCCTCATTGACTGCAATGGAGAAGCAAAAATCAGGAATAAAATGCAATTAAGTCATTTTGCTGCAGATTACCCGCCGATCTGCAATTGTGGATATCAGGACTATTTTTTTCTTATTGGAAAAATTTGTAGCCACTAATCTATAAAAATAATCACACAATTTGCTGTGGATTTGCTGCTGTGTATTCCCTTGAGATTTTTGTGGATTTGCTACAGAAATTTGCAAATTAAACAAAATTATCCCTGGGCAGGAGGAAAAAAAACTCCCTAAAATATGTTTTATCTTAATAGATATTCATACAGCTACACAAATATAGGAGTAGCGAAAATATACAACTAAAATGGGTATGGTGCTACAAAAACTCTAAGGCCCCTTTCACACGGGCGAGTTTTCTGTGCGGGTAAGATGCGTGCGGTGAACGCACTGCACCCGCACTGAATCCTGACCCATTCATTTCTATGGGACTGTGCACACGAGCGGTGATTTTTACGCATCACTTGTGCGTTGCGTGAAAATCGCAGCATGCTCCTCTTTGTGCGTTTTTCACGTAACGCAGGCCCTATAGAAATTAATGGGGTTGCGTGAAAATCGCATGCATCCGCAAGCAAGTGCGGATGCGGTGCGATTTTCACGCATGGGTTCTAGGTGACAGTCTATTCACTGTATTATTTTCCCTTTTAACATGGTTATAAGGGAAAATAATAGCATTCTGAATACAGAATGCTTAGTATAATAGTGCTGGAGGGGTTAAAAATAATAAAAAAGTTAACTCACCTTCTCCTCTTGTTCGCGTAGATGCCGGTCTGTTCTTTAGCTGTGGGCTGAAGGACCTGTGTGATGTCAGATCACATGCTCCATCACCATGGTGATGGACCATGTGATTGGAGCATGTGATCTGACGTCACCTCAGGTCATTCAGCCCACAGCTAAAGAACAGACCGGCATCTACGCGAACAAGAGGAGAAGGTGAGTTAACTTTTTTATTATTTTTAACCCCTCCAGCACTATTATACTAGGCATTCTGTATTCAGAATGCTATTATTTTCCCTTATAACCATGTTATAAGGGAAAATAATACAATCTTCAGAACATCAATCCCAAGCCCGAACTTCTGTGAAGAAGTTCGGGTCTGGGTACCAAACATGCGCGATTTTTCTCACGCGAGTGCAAAACGCATGACAATGTTTTGCACTCGGCGGGAAAAACGCGCATTTTCCCGCAACGCACCCGCCTCTTATCCGGGCAAAAAACATGACGCCCGTGTGAAAGAGGCCTAAGAGTTGTCCAATGTCAGTCACAGAGCACCTAATAACTGTAAACACTCTATAGCGACAAATGAGAAGCCAAAGAGCAGAGACGACTACACAAAAAATATCCTTTAGTTGACACTGGTGTACCATATTTAAAGTAATTAATGAAGACCGAATAGGCACAACGATAAGGGCAGCCCTCTGCCATAACCTTCTAGTACACCCTGACAACCTTAAAGTAAGGGAAAATGTATGCATAAACCAATAATTGCAAACCAGAGTCCCTAGGATAAATGCAATACAGTAGATCGATTAAAGTATACTGTGAATTGTGTAAATTAGTAATTGTAATATGTACCTGCTTCTGCACTGTATTGGAACTAGTTCCAATTTGGTGCCTCTTTCTACTGTACGTTATTCCTGAGCCATTCACCCTTCGATGTTATTAGTGGACCATCAGAAAAGAGCCCCTGCAACCTTTGGGATTTAGACCACCCAGAAGATGACTGTACCATTTACCATCAGCCTCTGACATACACAATGTGACAAGAGCAGTACTATATGCATACTGTAATGTTCTGTAGTGTAAACAAGTGAAAGCTCATTTCACAGAATGAAATTAATGAACACACACAGCAAAGGAAAAACTATTTCAGCCATTTGCTGAATTCTATTGAGCAGTCCAAAAGATAGGACACAGGGTGTAAAATAATTTAGAAAAGATCAAGCTCACCTTTTTTTTCTGAGCACAACTTTCAGAAATGATGAGGGAGGCAATTTATTTGGAATGACATTCACTCAATACCATTTGCAAGATGATTCTTTAATACAATTAAAAATGATTTTCTGTAGAATGGAAATAAGTGAAAAAAATCAGACCGATTTTTCCATTGGAATGAAACATTGATCGATTGATCAAATGGTGTGTGAACATTTTCTTTTAACTTATAACTGCTTCAGCGCTGGAAACAAATTTCTACAATCCATGTTATTGTACGTCTACACAAGTATCTGTAAAGTATGTATGTTTAAATGCAGCAGAATGAAAAAAATTATTCGGACTGTATAGAACAGCATATAAAACAATAGGAAATGCACATGAATTTTAATGATCCATAGAAGTGAAGAAGGACCTACTTATCTGAGTCCTTCTATGCATCTCACTTACTATGTTGTCACATCAGTTCTAAAAGTACATATAGACAACCCTGAGAGCCAAGGCTTCATAGATAAGATGCTAAGTAGTGTTGATCGAGCACCAAAGTGCTCTGGTGCTCTGGCCGAACACATCGGGTGCTCAGTATAATGAAAGTCAGTGGGAGAACCCGAGCATTAAACCAGGCACCCCCTGCTCTGAAGAGGGGAGGGTGCCTGGTTCATAGGAAAAGGTAAAAAATTAAAGGAAACACCACCGAAAAGGTTCGGGAACAGCATGGGGAGGATGTATGGATGCATCTTGAACTCCCAGGTCGCTGCTAGGAACGATGTTGTCCGAGTAGTACTCCACTTTTACAGACTGACAGTAATACGCACAAAACCAAAGATAAAATCGATTTTAGAGGAAAAATTGTTAGGAAACATTCTTTCCTGATAATTTACTTGTATATAAAGTGCCAAAAATTAGGAAGAGGCACTCCGATGCAACCTGTATGTCACATAAAGGAGGGCCTCATTCACATTGTGGTACCATTGTTCATGCAGTAGGACTAATACACTGCTGGTGACCCTCAAAAACATTTGGAGCAAGGGCCTACTGATCTGACCATCTAAAACATTATGGGTGAGGGCCTGCTGCTGCTTTTGTGACTCTAGATAACCTGGGGCCTATCGCATGTCCTCGTGACGGCGACGATCCATTCGGATGTCTGCCCCATAAACTTTCGATGTTATTTTCAGCTCAAACCATGGTGGCCATGGATAATGGTGAATCAGTGTTCGATTCCAGAGAGGGAGCCTGAGAAACGGCTACGTCTACCACATCCAAGAAAGGCAGCATGTGCGCAAAGACCTATTAGGCATAATTAGGTGAGGGCCTGCAGGTGAGCCTACCCTGTAAAAGATTTTAGCTGTCGGCCTGCTGGTGAGTTGACCCTATAAAACATTGTAGGTGAGGGCCTGCTGGTGAGCGGACAATCTAAAAAATTATATACAAGGGCCTGCAGCTGAGCTGACCCTGTAAAACGTTATATGCAAAGGGTATATATGCGAGGGCATTATATGCAACAAATAAGCATGTTGATATGATGGAAGAGGAGAAGGAGGATGAAAAAAGGAAGATTCAACCATATACTCTTGTTTGTGGTGGAAGGGCTGCATGGAAATACAGTATATTCAGTACATTATAAACAACACATTTAAAGTGCCTTTATGTTCATTCATCAGCTTTCCTCTGGTGGAGTCGAGAAGTCATGGTCAATACAGGCCTTGTTCATTTTTCTAAGAGTCAACCTGTCAGCATTTTCAGCTGTAATAATGCTACCAGCAGCACTAAATACCCGCTCAGACAAAACGCTGGGGGAAGTCGCAGAGAGCGATGAGGAGAAAGCAAAGCTGTTAAATATTTTTTTCTCCAATGTATTCACTGAGGAAAATAAATTGTCAGATGACATGCAGAATGCAAAAATAAATTCCCCATTAAAAGTGTCCTGTCTGACCCAGGAAGAAGTGCAACAGCGACTTAAAAATATTAAAATAGACAAATCGCCAGGACCGGATGACATACACCCCCGTATCCTAAAGGAATTAAGTAATGTCATAGCCAGACCCTTATTTCTGATATTTGCAGACTCTATACTGACAGGGAATGTCCCACAGGATTGGCGCATGGCATATGTGGTGCCAATATTCAAAAAGGGGCCAAAAACAGAGCCTGGAAACTATAGGCCGGTAAGCTTAACATCTGTTGTGGGTAAACTGTTTGAAGGTTTTCTGAGAGATGCTATATTAGAGCATCTCAACAGAAATAAGCAAATAACACCATATCAGCATGGCTTCGTGAGGGATCGGTCATGTCAGACTAATTTAATCAGTTTCTATGAGGAGGTAAGTTCTAGACTTGACAGCGGCGAATCAATGGATGTCGTATATCTGGACTTCTTCAAAGCATTTGACACTGTACCACATAAAAGGTTAGTATATAAAATGAGAATGCTCGGACTGGGAGAAAACATCTGTATGTGGGTAAGTAACTGGCTCAGTGATAGAAAACAGAGGGTGGTTATTAACGGTACACACTCAGATTGGGTCACTGTCACTAGTGGGGTACCTCAGGGGTCAGTATTGGGCCCTATTCTCTTCAATATACACTACGTGCAGAATTATTAGGCAATTGAGTATTTTGACCACATCATCCTCTTTATGCATGTTGTCTTACTCCAAGCTGTATAGGCTCGAAAGCCTACTACCAATTAAGCATATTAGGTGATGTGCATCTCTGTAATGAGAAGGGGTGTGGTCTAATGACATCAACACCCTATATCAGGTGTGCATAATTATTAGGCAACTTTCTTTCCTTTGGCAAAATGGGTCAAAAGAAGGACTTGACAGGCTCAGAAAAGACAAAAATAGTGAGATATCTTGCAGAGGGATGCAGCACTCTTAAAATTGCAAAGCTTCTGAAGCGTGATCATCGAACAATCAAGCGTTTCATTCAAAATAGTCAACAGGGTCGCAAGAAGCGTGTGGAAAAACCAAGGCACAAAATAACTGCCCAAAGAACTGAGAAAAGTCAAGCGTGCAGCTGCCAAGATGCCACTTGCCACCAGTTTGGCCATATTTCAGAGCTGCAACATCACTGGAGTGCCCAAAAGCACAAGGTGTGCAATACTCAGAGACATGGCCAAGGTAAGAAAGGCTGAAAGACGACCACCACTGAACAAGACACACAAGCTGAAACGTCAAGACTGGGCCAAGAAATATCTCAAGACTGATTTTTCTAAGGTTTTATGGACTGATGAAATGAGAGTGAGTCTTGATGGGCCAGATGGATGGGCCCGTGGCTGGATTGGTAAAGGGCAGAGAGCTCCAGTCCGACTCAGACGCCAGCAAGGTGGAGGTGGAGTACTGGTTTGGGCTGGTATCATCAAAGATGAGCTTGTGGGGCCTTTTCGGGTTGAGGATGGAGTCAAGCTCAACTCCCAGTCCTACTGCCAGTTTCTGGAAGACACCTTCTTCAAGCAGTGGTACAGGAAGAAGTCTGCATCCTTCAAGAAAAACATGATTTTCATGCAGGACAATGCTCCATCACACGCGTCCAAGTACTCCACAGCGTGGCTGGCAAGAAAGGGTATAAAAGAAGAAAATCTAATGACATGGCCTCCTTGTTCACCTGATCTGAACCCCATTGAGAACCTGTGGTCCATCATCAAATGTGAGATTTACAAGGAGGGAAAACAGTACACCTCTCTGAACAGTGTCTGGGAGGCTGTGGTTGCTGCTGCACGCAATGTTGATGGTGAACAGATCAAAACACTAACAGAATCCATGGATGGCAGGCTTTTGAGTGTCCTTGCAAAGAAAGGTGGCTATATTGGTCACTGATTTGTTTTTGTTTTGCTTTTGAATGTCAGAAATGTATATTTGTGAATGTTGAGATGTTATATTGGTTTCACTGGTAAAAATAAATAATTGAAATGGGTATATATTTGTTTTTTGTTAAGTTGCCTAATAATTATGTACAGTAATAGTCACCTGCACACACAGATATCCCCCTAAAATAGCTCAAACTAAAAACAAACTAAAAACTACTTCCAAAAATATTCAGCTTTGATATTAATGAGTTTTTTGGGTTCATTGAGAACATGGTTGTTGTTCAATAATAAAATTAATCCTCAAAAATACAACTTGCCTAATAATTCTGCACTCCCTGTATTTATTAATGATCTTGTAGAAGGCTTGCATAGTAAAGTATCAATTTTCGCAGATGACACTAAACTGTGTAAAGTAATTTACACTGATGAGGACAGTATACTACTACAGAGGGATCTGGATAGATTGGAGGCTTGGGCAGATAAGTGGCAGATGAGGTTTAACACTGATAAATGTAAAGTTATGCACATGGGAAGGAAAAATGCAAGTCTCCCGTACATACTAAATGGTAAAACACTCGGTAACACTGACATGGAAAAGGATCTAGGAGTTTTAATAAACAGCAAATTAAGCTGCAAAAACCAGTGTCAGGCAGCTGCTGCCAAGGCCAACAAGATAATGGGTTGCATCAGAAGGAGCATAGATTCCCGTGATAAGAACATAGTCCTACCACTTTACAAATCGCTAGTCAGACCACACATGGAGTACTGTGTACAGTTCTGGGCTCCTGTAAACAAGGCAGACATAGCAGAGCTGGAGAAGGTCCAGAGGAGGGCATCTAAAGTAATAACTGGAATGGGGCAACTACAGTACCCTGAAAGATTATCAAAATTAGGGTTATTCACTTTAGAAAAAAGACGGGGGAGATCTAATTAATATGTATAAATATATCAGGGGTCAGTACAGAGATCTATCCCATCAGCTATTTATCCCCAGGACTGTGACTGTGACAAGGGGACATCCTCTGCGTCTGGAGGAAAGAAGGTTTGTACACAAACATAGAAAAGGATTCTTTACGGTAAGAGCAGTGAGACTATGGAACTCTCTGCCTGAGGAGGTGGTGATGGTGAGTACAATAAAGGAATTCAAGAGGGGCCTGGACGTATTTCTGGAGCTTAATAATATTACAGGCTATAGCTACTAGAGAGGGGTCGTTGATCCAGGGAGTTATTCTGATTGCCTGATTGGAGTCGGGAAGGAAGTTTATATTCCCCTAAAGTGGAGAAAATTGGCTTCTACCTCACAGGGTTTTTTTTTTTTTGCCTTCCTGTGGATCAACTTGCGGGATAACAGGCCGAACTGGATGGACAAATGTCTTTTTTCGGCCTTATGTACTATGTTACTATGTTACTATGTTACAAAACGCTGGCGGCAGGGCAGGCAAGCACCTCCAAGGCATAGAGCGCCAGTTCGTGCAACGTGTCCAGCTTGGACATCCAGTAGTTGTAAGGCATTTAGGGATCATTGAGGACGCTGACATGGTCTGCTTTGTACTCCTTCACCATTTTCCCAAAAATTTTCCTACTTGTGATACTAGGCCGCACATCAGGGTTAGGGTGCTGGCGGGGTGTCATGAAACTGTCCCAGACTTTGGAGAGTGTTGCCCTGCCTCTGTTGGAACTGCTGTGTGTTCTCTTTGTCTCCCCTCCTCGGTTGGCCAAGGAACTATGGGCTCTGCCGCCAGCGTTGTCAGCTTGAAATTTTTGGAGCAATTTTTCAACAAGGATCTTCTGGTATTGCACCGTTTTGCTCGTCCTCTCCACCAGAGGAATGAGAGATGAGAAGTTCTCTTTGTAGCGGGGGTCGAGAAGGGTGAACAACCATTAATCCGTGTTGTCTAAAATGTATATAACACGCTGGTTGCGGGAAAAGCAGAATAACATGAAGTCAGCCATGTGTGCCAGAGTACCAACAGGCAAGACTTCGCTGTTATCATCAGAAGGATCACTCTCAATCTACTCATCCTCTTCCTGCTCTTCAGCCAACCCAAGCATCACGCAGAACAGGTGGAATTAAACGTCATATTGGTGATTGACCGCGACGCAGTTGCCGTGCAGACTGGTTGCTTGTGGAAACGTGTAGTTTGTGGTTTGCACGTGCACTCTCCCTTTAAGTTGTGTCTCTCTGCTGTGTGTGGGGTTAATATCCTGACTTGATTAGATCAGGGTGTGTTCTCTTCTAGCTATTTAGCCTTTGCTTGTAGCTTGGAGTTTAGTTGTGGTCTAGCCTTGCTGTGGGCTGGAAGCTATGCTCCATTCTGTGGCTATTCCATCTGCCCAGTATTTGAAGTCCACCTTGTTGGACATTGAGGTCTTTGCCTATGTCTACCCTTCCCCATAGTTGTTAAGAGTGCTGCTGCACTTATTGGTTGATGTTTGTCTAGTTGTTTGTTCCATGTGTGGTTTATCCCACATGGTTGCTAGACATGTCCTGTTTGTTGTACCTCTGGATGGGGGTCCCTACAAGACAGTAAGCTGTGGCTTCCGGTAAGTGATCTTGTCGTTCTGTTGTCTGTGGTCATCTGGCCACAGGATACTTACCTGACATTGAGTTGTTGCTCGCTGTCTCCTCCTTGTTA
Source organism: Bufo gargarizans (assembly GCF_014858855.1). Taxonomy (NCBI): domain Eukaryota; kingdom Metazoa; phylum Chordata; class Amphibia; order Anura; family Bufonidae; genus Bufo; species Bufo gargarizans. The sequence goes on from NC_058082.1 coordinate 452,365,977, forward strand.
CTAGGCCTGTGGCAGACTCAAATGTATCCATGTCGTGGATGAATCGGCTGTCTCTTATTCCTGACTTCCATATTGCAGGAACCAATAGGGTCAGTAGGGCCCAGGTTTGAGAGTATAAAATCCCCTACCATTGAGGGTGGCGGATACAGTCAGGCGGTCAGGGATAGGATGAAGATGGCGATAGGAGGTGTCCTTCTCCCTTATGCTGGCTTCCAGGCCTATTGGCTTTCCTTAATTTCAGACTTTGGATGGTGGGGAGTTTCCCCCACTCCCCACCGTGACATAAATTTCCATGAGTACTACCCTCTGCAGCGGAGGCAACCGTCTCCTGCTCCTCCTCCTCTTCATCGTCCAATTCACGCTGAAAAGACGAACTGAGGGTGGTCTGGCTATCACCCTGTGTAATGTCTTCCCCCCATTTCCACCTCTTCCACATGCAAAGCGTCATACTTAATTATGAGCAGCGAGAATTTGAGTAGACACAGAAGTGGGATGGTTATGCTGATAATAGCATTATCGCCACTCACCATCTGTGTTGATTCCTCAAAGTTTCTTAAAACCTCACAGAGGTCAGAGATCCATGCCCACTCCTTGCTTGTGAATAGAGGAAACTTACTTGAAAGGTGACGACCATGTTGCAGCTGGTATTCCACTACTGCCCTCCGCTGCTCACAAAGCCTGGCCAACATGTGGAACATTGAGTTCCAGAGCGTGCTCACGTCACACAACAGCCGGTGAGCTGGCAATTTCAAGCGCTGCTGCAGCGTTGACAGACCGGCTAAAGCTGTTAATGACTTGCAGAAATGTGCACACATGCTGCGCACCTTCACCAGTACAGTAGCTCAGACAAATTGGGGTAGGTTTTGAGAAACCGCTGAACCACTAAGTTTAAGACGTGGGCTGGGCATGGGATGTGTGTGAGCTTGTCGAGCTCCAAAGCCGCTACAAAGTTGCGGCCATTATCAGACACAACCAATCTGGTCTCTTATGCCCTGCCACAGCCCTACGGTGGTTGCTGTTTGTCCCCTAAGCATATCAGCTTCAGCACAACTTGTTGCCGCTTCCCCACTACAGTGCTACACTTCTTCCAGCTACGGACTGATGACTGACTGGTGCTGCACGTGGATAATTTGGAGATGGAAGCGGAGGAGGAGGCGGAGGAGGAGGCGGAGGAGCAGAAGTGGGGGTTGGAGCCACTAACATAGGTGGTGGAGGAAACCCTGAAGGAATTAGGGCCCACAATCCTTGGCGTCGTAGCACCTGTGCCATCCAAGGGTACTACTCGCTCCCGGCCTCCACAACATTCATCCAGAGTGCCATCAGGGAAATGTAGCATCCCTGCCGAATGCACTTGTCCATTAGTGATGAGCGCCAGGGGCGATATTCAAATTTGTGATATTTCAAGAATATTTGGGCGAATATTCGCCATATATTCGCAAATTCGAGAATTTGTTATCCCCAGTCATTATTTTCTTGATTGCGGAAATAGGCAATTGAAAAATTCACAATCAACGCTACTCCTAAAGTCAAATATATTGCAGCCTGTTGTAACCTTCAGAAAATTTAGTTAGAATCTTTCTCTGTGCTACAGACATTTCTGTTCTCTAATTATGATCATCAGGTTTTTTGAAAAATAAAGGTCTTATGTTGATATACTTTGGTTATTTTGGAAAACACTGTTCTAATAGCATGGTATACCCCTTATAAAAAATCCTTCAAATGATGATCAATGTACATTATTTCTGAATAAATTGTTCTCTATAATTTTGGTCACCAGTGTAGATGCAGCTAAATAAGTAGTGATAATGAGGGAGTTTAACTGCCCAGATGAAAACTGGCAAGTATAAGAAAGGAAGCAGATGTTTGTCAGTTGTTCATGTTGATTGCCTTTCCCAGCTTGGGCCTGAGGAAGGGCATGTTTAACCTAAGATTAAGAAATAGACCTGATATAGTATCCAATATTCAAGTCGGGGGACACAGTGTAATAGTGGTCAAAACATGATAAGCTTCTACTTATCTTTTAATAGACTATTTCACAGAGAAGCTGCAAAAACACTAAACTTTAGGAAGACTACATTTAATCAGCTTATAGACAGGCTTAAGCTCATAACCTGTCTGTCATAGGCTGAGGGCAATGTCCTTCAACATACAAGTACAGAAACCAAATGGGATATTTCTGAAACAGGTACTGACAGATACTGTACATTATGAATCTTATTCAATACAACATCTGTAAATAAAAGATAATGCAATTCAATGTAATAAAATATAAACATTAATAATAAAAAAGAGAGAACAATTGCTTAAGTGGCTAAACAAATTAACAAATGTTATTTTGTTATCTATTTTATTTATGGAAAAAAAAAAAATCCAATCTACTCTTGAACAGCTGGCGGGGGTGGAGGGCATTTTACCTCTACTTATCTGATATTGATGGCCTATACTGGAAAATCCAGTCCTAATTGTACAATTCTTTCAAAATTATATCACATGGGCTAGCATGTCTGTCACCATCTCTATTTTCTGACAGTATAGTCAATGCATTATCAACACATATGCCATGTACACCTAATGTATGAAAGCCTCTCCGGGTGCCAGCCAAAATGTTGAAAGCCTCAGTGTGATGATATTTCCTATATCATTTTCCTATTTATTCTTTAGATATGATCCAATAAAAATCACTGTCATTTTGTAGTAAAAAGACCACAGAGCGGCACAGAGCTTTATCAATCATGTTAATGCTCCATGTCTCAGCGCGTGGCTTGGTACTCTTTCACGCAGCAGGATCCGCTCGTGTGAAAGAGCCCTAACAGCTGCCATTTAGCCATTTAAGGACACAGACAGTTTTCACCTTATGGACCGAGCCACATTTTGCAAATATGGCGTGTCACTTTATGTGTTAATAACTTTGGAATACTTTTAATTATCTAACCAATTCTGAGACAGTTTTTAATCGTGACACATTGTACTTCATGTTACTGGTATATCTGGGTCTATATTTTTTACCTTTTATTTTTAAATTTACAGAAAATATGTAAAAATTTGAAGTTCTCTGATTTTAATAAATATAGGAGCCTTCAGGGTGTTAGCAGACTTAGAATTTTAGAAACTATTTTTCTAATTTTCAAGAAAAATTTCAAAACCTACTTTAAGGACCAATTCAATTCTGTGTTATTTTGAGAATCTTATATAATAGAAACCACCCATAAATGACCCTCTTAAATTATTCAAAACTGATTTTACAAACTTTAAATAACCCTTTGCATGTTCCATGGGAATTAAAACCAAATGGAGGTGAAAAATAGAAATGTCACATTCTTTGAAGATTTCAATTTTAATCCATTTGTACCTCTAAATAGCATGTGTTAACAGCAAAAATTTCAATATGGATTCCTTTTTTTCTAAAGTTTCAGAAACACCCCATATGTGGTTCTAGACTGCTGTATGGGCACACCACAGGGCTCAAAGGGGAAGGATCACCTTATGGTTTTTGTACAGCAGATTTTGCTAAAATGTTTTTTGGGCATCATGTTATAGTTGAAGAGACCCTGAAGGAACCCCTACAGTGGAAACCCCCAAAACATGACCCAGTTATTTTAAATATACTCCTCAAGAAATTTTTCAAGGCATATAATGACTCATTTAAACAAAGTGTTTCATATAATTTAGAAACACTTGGCTGTAAAAAAAGGAATATTATATGTTTTTTACAATAAAATGTCTCTTTAGCCCTACGTTTTTCATTTTCACAAGGGGTAAGAGGAGAAAATGCACTGCCCAATTTCTTACCCATTTTCTCCTGAATATGGCAACACCCCATATGTGCTCATACACAGCTGTATAGACACACCTCAGAACTCTTTTTGGATGTCAGATTTGCTGAAATCTTTTTTAAGTGCTATGTATGTCCTGAGGTAACCCTATAATGTAACCCCCAAGAAGTGACCCTGAAACTGCACCAATCAAGGAATTGTTCAAAAGGGAAAAGTGAGCATTCTGATCCCTTTGGTGTTTTCCAGAAATTAATGCGTAGTGGATGGTGAAAAATGAAAATTGCAATTTTTCCACAGAAATTCAATTTCTGTGCCCAAATTTTGCCACTGTGAATTATTTAACTGTGTTTCCTGATCATAGAAACACCCCTAAACTGTAGTTTGGATATACAGGACAACAGTGCTCCATAGAGCTCCAGAGAGAAAGTGCATCATGCACTTTGGAGGTCCAATATGGGGATTTACACTGCATTGGCTGGCAATTGCTGGGTCTCTGTTGTGAAATAAAAAAAGTGCTTGGGAAGATGACTATAGTGAAACTTGATTTGAGGGTTTATTATTATTTTTTTTACTACACATATTTTATGCTGCTTTATATTTTTGAGTATAATAAAAGTGTGTGGCTTTTATGAATGTGGCATACTTCACTGTATGGGCCATGGACCTTCATTTCTGCATATAGGCAAACCAGTGTGAGTGAACCTGCATGAAAGTGAAGATACCACAGCTGTTATCGACTAAAGAAGTGATGAATAGCGATTTATTAAATTCCAGGATTATTTTGTGGATTACCGGCAAGTGAGATGTTTTTTCGCTTAATATTTAACAGCACACACCAATCTTGTATATCTATTTGACTTTGATTTGAAATTTTGACCTGGCTCTTTTTGGTGCAGCAGCATTTTAATGTAAACTGTTACTATTACTAAAGCTGTAGCTTTTTTTTTTTTTTTTTTTTTTTTTTTTTTTTAGCACAAGTGCTCTTTAGGGGACGTCCACACTGATCCGCTATTGGTGTTCACAGCTCACACACAGAAAACAGGTGCAAGGCTGGAAAAAAAAAGTGAAAAAAAGCCTACACAGATTGTTTGGTGTTCTCTGAAAAGGGCTCATTCAGATGGTCGTATGTGTGCCATATGTTTCTTTCCTCCTCTGTTCCACATTTTTGCTGATCACTCAAGGACCCATTCATTTGAATGGGCTGTAGATTTGCAGAATGTACAGTGTGTGCATTACGCCTTTTCTTCCCGTTCCACGGATCCGCAGATCTTCAGACTTTATACGAGTCCGTGGGGCAATTCTAGTCGATATTTCCTCAGAAATGCGGAATTCTCATGAAATGTGTTTAGTAGCTATTCAGTTTTTTTGGCCCAGCCCACAAAAAAGTTATTTTGTTGTAAATTCATACTTGTGACTGTCTATACTCCTCCCCATTTTAAGAATTAAGTTGAAAGCACACATCATGGCTTACTTGTCAGTAGACGACATGATTGTGCTTATTCAGGAAAGACCCGAGCTTTGGGATACCCGCAGTGATCTCTACCATGACCGTGTCCGAAAGGATAGGTCATGGGAGGAGGTCACATGTGAGCTTATGGCCCGCAAAGGGATGAAGTGGACTCCAAAACCTGGAAGGAATATGGTAATTTTTTTTTTTTATCTTTTTTTTTTGACGACTTAAAGTAGACATGAAGATATTGTATATTGATATTAAGCGGAACCATGTGTAGTAATTATTTGGGCCAAATATTCAGTATGTGATGTGCATAGTGAAATGCATCTACTGTGTCATGTTTGCAGACTTTTGACATGTAACACCTTCAAAGTGCTTGTTTCGTTTGAGCCTTTTTTTTTCTATTCTTTTAATCAATGTTTTTTGCTTTAACATTTTTAAAAAGTATATATTTTATTTTTAACAGTTAAAACTGTCAAGACAAGATGGAATTCATGTTGAGACCAGTATCACCGCAGGAAAAGTGGTAAAAAAAGAAGACCTATTTGTATATGCGGCAATTACAATTTCTAAATCTAGTAGTACTAGTAGCTTTTTAAAATATATGTGTATATATATATATATATATATATATATATATATATTGTGAGGAAGTGACAGGATTGTGTCCGCAGTCCTAGAGAGGAAGTGCGGAGGTGCAGTAAAGCTGTTGCTAGGAGCAACCACAACCTTGATGAGTCCGCGGGAGAGAATGTCACTGCTTTACCAGAATGGTTGATTACAAAGGGTAAGACTGTTCCTGTTATTAACTATGTGGCAGAGCCAGTGACAGTGAGCCGGTGGCAGTTGATACCTGCTGGGCCGGTAGGTGATAAGTCACAGAGAGAAAAAGCAGTGTCTGAACAGGCGGATAAGCCTGCTGTGATTTCTCCCTCGCAGAAACCTGCAGGGGAGAAGGTTTCTGTGTTATCTCAGTTGCCCATGACCAAAGCTAGTTTTGGGATGACAAGGATCCGGGATCCCATGCTAGCCCGGGTAAGAGGCAGCACAATATTGAAACCTGAGACTGGTAAAATAATAAAGGTGCTGGACAGTCGTGTGATAAGGACTATCCGCTGATTTTCAATGAGCATGAGACTCCGATGAGAACAGGGACTTTTGAACTGGATGTTACACATACGCTCATGCGGGAGGGAGTGTTGGGGTGTACTTTTCCCTTATACTGGGAGTTGTGGAGTAATAGAGACACTTCTGCAGAGAGTGCAAAAACTCCTGCAGAACTTGTACCTGTCCCTTTAAGTGAACGTGTAAGGGAATGGACCATTGAAAACAGTAGTAGTGTAGTTGAAGTGAAAAATGAAAATGTGAGGTCATGTGAAGTATATGATGATGATGACATGCCTTTTCCCTTTCAGGATGTGATCAGGAGAGAAGCGCCCACAGGTGGTAAAAATGTAAATGATGATGGATCTTTATTTTCTTCATCTGCTATTTTTCATGAAGAACTTTATGACTTGATCAGGAGGTTTGAAGAATTGCATATAAGTAATGTGAACCAGGCACCTGAAAGAGAGTCTGAGCAAGTGCAGGTGGTTCTCACTGAGGGTCTCCAGTAAGAACTGGGTCTTATGGACCTGATGTTACAAATATGTTCTTATATGATGTGATGTTGGGTTGTGATAACGTTTCGTTGTTATGGGGCAAGGTAGAAACTTCTGCAGATAGTGACGAAACTCCTGCAGAACCTGTACTTGCCTGTGTAAATGAAGGTCTAAGGGAGCTGCACATTGACTGCCATAAGGAAAGAATATTGCCTATTGAAAACAGTGATGCAGAAGTGCAGATAAATGTTGTGAGCACTGAGTGGAGCAATCCTACTCTGGTGAATGTGCAAGAAAGGGTAGCAGTCCTAGAGGGAGTATCACAAGTACCAGAGGTGGACTTGCAGTCTCCACAGTGTTTTTTGGACCATAAAGTAATGTCCCAGGTAGGGATTAACTCGGCAGTGCCCCTAGAGGTCAGAGTTAATAATGACACCAGTGACATAGGCGATATATGTGCTGTGACCATTAGCAACTCTGAGAAGGAAGCTACCAAGTCATGGTATTGCAAAATTCAGGTGGTCACTAGTAGCGACCAGACGACAGTTATACCTGACATGACGAGAGCTGAGTGGGGAGATGGCAGCCTAGTGTCTGAGACCCATACCCAGGCAGGGGTAGATGACCTGACATGTCATTACAGCTGCAATCCTGAAGATTTTTCTCTCTCCACACGGTCCCTAGATATGATAGAGAAGGGACTAGATGTCTTCACAGAGTCACCGAAGAAGACTGCAGTAGATACAAACAATGTGCTTAAAGAGACCCTGCGTGGAACCCCCACAGGGTGGCCAAAAGAGAATGGTGATACTCCTACATCGGCTGCAGCAGAGCCAAGTGAAGAGCATCTGGAACAGGAGACACTCTACTTGGCTCGATCCCTTGAAGAAGCGCTTGAGGAGCGAGATAAATGTGAAAGGCTGAACAGACAACTCAGAGCAGGGATGGAAGATCTCATGAGCTCTAAGGATGATGTCAGGAAGAACGTCTATGAGTTGAAAAAGCCTAAGCCAGAGCCTGTTAAGAATGGGTCTGGAGATGGTGGCGCCGTGGTGCCAACCGAGGTGGAGAAGATGGAAGATCTTTCTACTCACCCAACTGATGGTGCTGATGTGAATGCAGAGGCCAAGAGACTCGTGGCAATAAGTAGCCAGGACTTGGTCATGAAAGATGTTCCCTTTGCTGTCAGTGCCTTACAGAAAGCCAGCGAACTGCTGGAGAAGAAATACCAGGAAACAGACGATCAGCATACAGATGGTGTCTACTACTGTGATATGGCTCCACTAGAGCTTAAGCGATTGGGGAACAATATCCTGAGTGAACCTCTAGAGGGTTTGCCAGAAGGCAATGAGTCTGGTGAAGATCCTGATGTCCCCAGTGCCTCCAACCTTGATGAGAAGGAGGAGGCATTAAGAAGGCAAGGATATGAGGCCAAGTCCGTGAAGGATGAAAAGGATAATAAAGTAAATGGACACTCCAAAGAAGCTAAGGCAGAGGTCTTAAAATGGGAGAAAACCTTGGATGTCCCAGAGAACAAGGATAGGGCGAAAAGAGCAACTGCTGAAGTGGGAAAAGCCACTGAAGACGCAGAAGACTCTGAAGTTGGCTCCAAACCCGAAGAAACCCCTACTGAGAATAATGGTAAAGGGGTCCAGATGTGTGGAAAAGGAGCAAGACATAAGAAACCTGCTCTGCTGAAGGAGCCCCGCAAGGCAAAAGAGAAAGGGTTGGGACACGACCATGACTGGGACCAGTTCAGTCAAGAGTTGCCGCAGTCCAAGAAAGGACGTGAGGGGCCTGTGCAGAAGCCAGGAAATATAAAAAGACAGTACCTGCTCATGAGATGGGCAAGAAAATCCCAGAGGCCTTGTCAGCTCTGTAATAAACTCATGAGGGTGACAAACCAAGCGCTGTTGTCCTGGGTCTGGCAGAACAAAGGGAATGTACGTGTCACTGAGGTTCCTGGCCTCGGTGAAATAAGAACCAGTAATTTTCTGTGTCAGTGGCAGCTAGTGCTTGCTGACACTGGGTTACTTAGTGTGGCTGTAAAGCCAATCTGGGCCGGTTCTTATTGGGAGCAGCCAAAGAGCAGGGTGGGTGGCTCTTCCCCACATCCAGGCCAGGTGGATGCCCTCTCACCAGCCTTCCCTGGTTATGCAGGTGTTCACCCTCACAGGCTTGAACAAAGGGGGTGGGGATATGTGAGGAAGTGACAGGCCTCATGGTTGTTAGGGGAGATATATGGCAGGATTTGCTGTGTCTTCCCCAGAATCACCAGGTCTGAAGAAAGACCAGGTGCAGTAATCACCTGGGGATAAAGGAATCCTCGGAGAGAGAGTGGGTGGGGACTTGCACACAGAAGGCTGGAGTGGCTCTGTGTGGTCTGAGCCGGGATGGCTGAGAGACCACTATCCTCCAAGAGACACTGGTGTGGGAGCAGCCTGGAGGCTGCTGGAGGTTGGGCTGGGAAAGCCGCATCTCATCACGGGTGTGAACTGTGTTACGCTTTAGGTGAGTCAGGGAAACCTATGTGTTTAGATAGGGCCCTGACGGGCAAGGTATTTTATTTTGGCTTTGTGTGTTTTTGCTTTATGCCGTGTGCCACAATAAAGCACAGTTTGGCCCCTAAATCCTGGTGTCTGTGAAGAAGTGTGTGTTTGCAACCCCTGGAAAAGAGCTAATCCCCTACAATATATATTGTGGCAAAGTCCGGGAAGGGATGTATAACTGATCCAGGTTCCTCAACTTGGTGAGGTGAGTAAAATTCATAAAACTAAAGTCGTTTCAGTAAGCTCTAGGTTGCTGAGACAGTTTTGTTAATAGTTCAAGGGCTGGATTTTATTTGGACTGGAAAGGTAGGCTTGGTAGTGGGACCTCCCCAGTCCACCCCCATTCTAGGGAAGATTTTCCCCTACCCTGAGGGATCCCCAGGTATATCGAGCGGGGATTGTTAGGGGAAAATAAAAGCACATTCCAGGCTGTCAGTCTCAGAGTGTGATGCCTGGAACAAGTCTAGGAAGCTGGCTGCTTTGCTGGCAACAGATGCCAGAGTCTCTGTGTGTGTGACCTGTGCCCAAAAGGTAAAATAGAAACAAATTTGTATTGGTTAGAGCCCAGAGGGGCAGGCGTTTATTTCATTCTGTTTTTGTTTGATCTTTGTTTTGGTATTGCTGGAACCTCATCTTACACAGTGAGTTCAACTGTATTTGCTGAAGTGACATGAAAATAAAGAAAATAAAGCATCGTTTCCTGTTGTTAAGGATCCTGTTGTGAAGGAATCTGTCAACGCCGCCCTCCTTTAACCGCCTCCGGACCGCCTAACGCAGATGTGCGGTCCGGAGGCGGCAGCGCTGCGCACAGTCACGCATATACGCGTCATCTCACGAGACGCGAGATGACACGAATATGCGGCCGCGAATGCGCAGTTTGCGCCGGCATTTCGTAGAGGGGGGTCGGGTCACCAGCCTGCCAGCCAATGATCGCGGCTGGCAGGCTGGCGATTTAAAAAAAAACAATCAGAGGCCATATATCAGATCATATTAGTAAATATGATCTGATATATGGCTGCCTGCTCCTCTGCTGGTTCTTTTCGTCGGTTGGATCCAGCAGAGGAGCAGGCTACACTGTGAGTACACCAACACTACACATACTAGCCCCAGATCACCCCCCTGAACCCTAATTAACCCTTTGATCACCCCTTTGATCGCCCCTGTCAATCACTAGTGAAAGGAAAAAAGTGATCAGTGTAAACTGTCACTTTTTTTTTTCACTGGTATTGACCGTTAGGTTTTAGGTATAGTTTAGGCCCCTTGGTTAGGTAGTTAGCGATCAGTTAGCGCCCAGCCCACCGCACCGCAGTCCGTTATTCGCTGATTAGCGTATCGCTAATCAGCATTTGTACTTTTATAGTATCTGGAAGTGATCAAAACTGATCACGGTCAGATCTATAATAGTACTAGTGTCACTTTAGTTTGCCCTCCACCCAAAACGCAGTGTTTGCCCCATCAGGCCTGATCGGTCGCCCACACGTGCGTTCGCCCACGCCCGCCCCACCGCAGTGACAAAAAAATTTTTTTTTTTGATCACTGCACAATCACTTTACACGCACTGCGGCAATAAAAAAAATCTGTTTTGATATTTTATATCAACCGCAGCGGCCTCCGGTACTTCGCTAGCCTCCCCTTTGTAAGACAGGCTTGCTTTTTTTTTCTTGGGTAGTCTCAGGGAATACCCCTAAATTTAGTTGCCCAAAATGTCAAACAGGGGGTATTCCTCTGAAGAGGCCTACAGGCTTCTGACCCAGTCGGATGAGGAATGGGAACCCTCATCTGATGAATCCAGCGGGTCAGTATACGAACCTGTAGAAAGTAGTGGCTCTCTGACCCAAAGTTCGGACGAGGAGGCTGAGGTCCCTGATACCACCAGGCGTACCCGGCCCCGTGTCGCTAGACCACAGGTTGCGCAGGATCCGCTTCAAGAGCAGCAGAGTGGGGCTGGTGCTGTCGGATTACGTGGTGAGGCATACACCAGCAGCCCAGCCCTCCCTGGACCTAGTACCAGCACTGCCGTACAACCTGGTGAAGTAGCGAGCACCAGAAGGGCAGTTGAAGCTGGTATGGTGGCACGTGCAGTAGTGACCCCATCGCAGCCACCGCAAAGACGTGCCCGTAGAGCCCCTAGAATCCCAGAGGTGCTGGCAAACCCTGATTGGCAGTCCCCAACTTCAGCCGCACCTGTAGTTTTCCCTTTCACTGCCCAGTCTGGAGTTCGGGTTGAGACAGCTCAGATCGGTTCGGCCCTGGGATTTTTTGAGCTGTTCTTGACTGCGGAGCTCTTAGACATAGTTGTGGCCGAAACAAACAGGTATGCCACACAATTTATCAACGCTAACCCGGGAAGCTTTTATGCCCAGCCTTTCCGGTGGAAACCAGTCCAAGTTTCCGAAATTAAAACTTTTCTGGGCCTCCTCCTCAACATGGGCCTGACAAAAAAGCATGAATTGCGGTCATATTGGTCCACGAACCCGATTCATCACATGCCCATGTTCTCTGCTGCTATGTCCAGGGCACGTTTTGAGGCCATCCTGCGTTTCCTGCACTTTAGTGACAACACCGCCTCCCGTCCCAGAGGCCACCCTGCTTTTGACCGGCTCCACAAAATTCGGCCCCTCATAGACCATTTCAACCAGAAATTTGCAGATTTGTATACCCCAGAGCAAAACATCTGCGTAGACGAGTCCCTGATACATTTTACCGGGCGCCTTGGCTTCAAACAATACATCCCAAGCAAGCACGCCCGGTATGGGGTCAAATTGTATAAGCTCTGTGAAAGGGCCACAGGCTATACCCACAAATTTCGGATCTATGAGGGAAAAGATCAGACCCTGGAGCCGGTCGGTTGCCCTGACTACCTGGGGAGCAGTGGGAAGACAGTTTGGGACTTGGTGTCACCCTTATTCGGCAAGGGGTACCATCTTTATGTGGACAATTTTTACACAAGTGTGGCGCTCTTTAGGCATTTGTTTCTAGAACGGATTGGCGCCTGTGGTACCGCGCGAACTAGTCGCGCGGGCTTCCCCCAACAGCTCGTTACCACCCGTCTTGCAAGGGGGCAGAGGGCCGCACTGTGTAACGAAGAACTGCTCGCGGTGAAATGGAGAGACAAGCGTGACGTTTACATGCTCTCCTCCATTCACGCAGACACAAAAATACAAATTGAGCGAGCAACCCGTGTCATTGAAAAGCCCCTCTCAGTCCACGACTATAACCTTCACATGGGAGGGGTGGACTTCAATGACCAGATGTTGTCTCCGTATTTAGTTTCCCGCAGAACCAGACGCTGGTATAAGAAGGTGTCTGTATATTTAATTCATTTGGCTCTGTACAATAGTTTTGTTCTCTACAGTAAGGCTGGGAGAACTGGATCCTTCCTCAAATTTCAGGAAGAGATCATCGAGAACCTCCTGTACCCAGGAGGTTCCGTGGCCCCATCCACCAGTGTAGTTAGCCGTCTACACGAGCGACATTTCCCCAATGTCGTTCCTGGTACCTCAACCCAACCGTCACCCCGAAAAAGATGTCGTGTCTGTAGCAGGAGTGGAATAAGGCGTGACACCCGCTATTTCTGTCCTGACTGTCCTGACCACCCTGCCCTATACTTTGGAGAGTGTTTCCGGAAGTACCACACACAGGTACACTTAGCATAGGGATTGCATCTCACAGGACAGGCACACAGGGCTATTAGGGCCCATTCACTCACTGCTGCTGCAAAAGTCTCCTTTCACATGGGACAAAGTGCATAACGCACTTCGCCACATCTTTGGGCGATTTGCGCTTTGCACATTGACCCATGGGGAAGGAGAGGTTTGTTCTATAAAGGTAAAAAAGCAAAAAAAAAAAAAAAAACACCAGTAAGCAAAAAGGTTAATGTTCAGTTAAAAAAGTTAAAGTTTATATGTTCTGTTGCAAAGTTAATAAAATTATTGCGTTGTGGCCTGTTTTTTTTTTTTTTTTTTTTTTTTTTACCTTCCAGGTGGACCAACCGATCGATTAGCTGCAGCACTGATGTGCATTCTGACAGAAGCATTGTGCTGCTGTCAGATTACACGCAAGTCGGTGTATGCGGCGCTGCAAGACGAGATTTTCTCCTCTGCAGTAACAGATACGTTTGCCAAGGCATACGAGCTGAGGAGGAGGCGGCGTTCCTATGCTTTGGCAAACACTTTGTATATATATAAAAAAAAAAAAATCCCGGCAATGATTTATTCATCCACATCGATTGATGTGAATAGAGAAATCTGGTTTGCCAGGGCATACGAGCTAAGTGGGTATGGATGTAGGGCGGAGCTCCTATGTCCTGGCAGACGCCTTTCCCCTCCATTTTTTTTTTTGGGCAGAGATTTTTTCATCCACATTGATCGATGCGAATGAAGAAATCTGTGCCGTTCATTTTTTTCTTTCAGCCCAGAGGCTGAACGGAAAAAAAAAATCTCATTACCTGTATGCTCAATATAAGGAGAATAGCAGAAACTCCTAATGCTGGCCATACATGTAATGATTGCGGAGACCCTCAAATGCCAGGGCAGTACAAACACCCCACAACCTACCCCATTTTGGAAAGAAGACACCCCAAGGTATTTGCTGAGGGGCATATTGAGTCCATGAAAGATTTAAATTTTTGTCCTAAGTTAGCGGAAAGTGAGACTTTGTGAGAAAAAAAAAAAAAAATCAATTTCCGCTAACTTATGCGGAAAAAAAAAATTTCTATGAACTTGCCAGGCCCCTCATTGGATACCTTGGGGTGTCTTCTTTCCAAAGTGGGGTCACATGTGGGGTATTTATACTGCCCTGGCTTTTTAGGGGCCCTAAAGCGTGAGAAGAAGTCTGGGATCCAAATGTCTAAAAATGCCCTCCTAAAAGGAATTTGGGCACCTTTGCGCATCTAGGCTGCAAAAAAGTGTCACACATCTGGTATCACCGTACTCAGGAGAAGTTGGGGAATGTGTTTTGGGGTGTCATTTTACATATACCCATGCTGGGTGAGATAAACATCTTGATCAAATGCCAACTTTGTATACAAAATTGGAAAAGTTGTCTTTTGCCAGGATATTTCTCTCACCCAGCATGGGTATATGTAAAATGACACCCCAAAACACATTCCCCAACTTCTCCTGAGTACGGCGATACCACATGTGTGACACTTTTTTGCTGCCAAGGTGGGCAAAGGGGCACATATTCCAAAGTGCACCTTTCGGATTTCGCAGGCCATTTTTTACAAGTTTTGATTGCAAAGTACTTCTCACACATTTGGGCCCCTAAATTGCCAGGGCAGTATAACTACCCCACAAGTGACCCCATTTTGGAAAGAAGACACCCCAAGGTATTCCGTGAGGGGCATGGCGAGTTCCTAGAATTTTTTATTTTTTGTCGCAAGTTAGTGGAATATGAGACTTTGTAAGGAAAAAAGAGAAGAAAAAAAATCATCATTTTCCGCTAACTTGTGACAAAAATAAATAAATTCTAGGAACTCGCAGTGCCCCTCACGGAATACCTTGGGGTGTCTTCTTTCCAAAATGGGGTCACTTGTGGCGTAGTTATACTGCCCTGGCAATTTAGGGGCCCAAATGTGTGAGAAGTACCTTGCAATCAAAATGTGTAAAAAATGGCCTGCGAAACCCAAAAGGTGCACTTTGGAATATGTGCCCCTTTGCCCACCTTGGCAGCAAAAAAGTGTGACACATCTGGTATCGCCGTACTCAGGAGAAGTTGGGGAATGTGTTTTGGGGTGTCATTTTACATATACCCATGCTGGGTGAAAAAAATATCTTGGTCAAATGCCAACTTTGTATAAAAAAATGGGAAAAGTTGTCTTTTGCCAAGATATTTCTCTCACCCAGCATGGGTATATGTAAAATGACACCCCAAAACACATTCCCCAACTTCTCCTGAGTACGGCGATACCAGATGTGTGACACTTTTTTGATGCCAAGGTGGGCAAAGGGGCACATATTCCAAAGTGCACCTTTCGGATCTCACCGGTCATTTTTTACACATTTTGATTGCAAAGTACTTCTCACACATATGGGCCCCTAAATTGCCAGGGCAGTATAACTACGCCACAAGTGACCCCATTTTGGAAAGAAGACACCCCAAGGTATTCCGTGAGGGGCATGGCGAGTTCCTAGAATTTTTTATTTTTTGTCGCAAGTTAGTGGAATATGAGACTTTGTAAGGAAAAAAGAGAAAAAAAAAATCATCATTTTCCGCTAACTTGTGACAAAAAAAATAAAATTCTAGGAACTCGCAGTGCCCCTCACGGAATACCTTGGGGTGTCTTCTTTCCAAAATGGGGTCACTTGTGGCGTAGTTATACTGCCCTGGCAATTTAGGGGCCCAAATGTGTGAGAAGTACCTTGCAATCAAAATGTGTAAAAAATGGCCTGCAAAATCCGAAAGGTGCACTTTGGAATATGTGCCCCTTTGCCCACCTTGGCAGCAAAAAAGTGTGACACATCTGGTATTGCCGTACTCAGGAGAAGTTGGGGAATGTGTTTTGGGGTGTCATTTTACATATACCCATGCTGGGTGAGAAAAATATCTTGGTCAAATGCCAACTTTGTATAAAAAAATGGGAAAAGTTGTCTTTTGCCAAGATATTTCTCTCACCCAGCATGGGTATATGTAAAATGACACCCCAAAACACATTCCCCAACTTCTCCTGAGTACGGCGATACCAGATGTGTCACACTTTTTTGCTGCCAAGGTGGGCAAAGGGGCACATATTCCAAAGTGCACCTTTCGGATTTTGCAGGCCATTTTTTACACATTTTGATTGCAAAGTTCTTCTCACACATTTGGGCCCCTAAATTGCCAGGGCAGTATAACTACCCCACAAGTGACCCCATTTTGGAAAGAAGACACCCCAAGGTATTCTGTTAGGGGCATGGTGAGTTCCTAGAATTTTTTATTTTTTGTCGCAAGTTAGTGGAATATGAGACTTTGTAAGAAAAAAAATAAAATAAAATCATCATCATTTTCCGCTAACTTGTGACAAAAAATAAAAAGTTCTATGAACTTACTATGCCCATCAGCGAATACCTTAGGGTGTCTACTTTCCGAAATGGGGTCATTTGTGGGGTTTTTCTACTGTTTGGGCATTGTAGAACCTCAGGAATCATGACAGGTGCTCAGAAAATCAGAGCTGTTTCAAAAAGCGGAAATTCACATTTTTGTACCATAGTGTGTAAACGCTATAACTTTTACCCAAACCATTTTTTTTTTTTTGCCCAAACATTTTTTTTTATCAAAGACATGTAGAACAATAAATTTGGTGAAAAATTTATATATGGATGTCGTTTTTTTTGCAAAATTTTACAGCTGAAAGTGAAAAATGTCATTTTTTTGCAAAAAAATCGTTACATTTTGATTAATAACAAAAAAAGTAAAAATGTCAGAAGCAATAAAATACCACCAAATGAAAGCTCTATTAGTGAGAAGAAAAGGAGGTAAAATTCATTTGGGTGGTAAGTTGCATGACCGAGCGATAAACGGTGAAAGGAGTGTAGTGCCGAAGTGTAAAAAGTGCTCTGGTCATGAAGGGGGTTTCAGCTAGCGGGGCTGAAGTGGTTAAAGCAATCCCTTACAATTGGTGGAGGGTGCGGGGAACAGCATGATTCTAGGGGCAATGGCGTTGCAGTTGATGCTTGAATGTCCTGGGTGAAAGCTGCTAAAGCTTTACAAAGTTCATTGACTGCAATGGAGGAAATATTAATGCAGCTGGTGCTGACCAATGCACAGCAACAACAGGCCCGCCTTGAGGATAAAAAGAGGAATAAAGAGGCCTTACATGCACAACGGCAAGCTTAGGTGGAGGCTCAGTCCCAGCAGCAGGAAACCAATCGTTTGCTGTTGGAGCAGATTGCTGCATTGAGAAAGAGTGTTCTAGTTTCAGCTCAACGAGTGGCGGTATGCCCCCCAGAGACTTTTAATGGGTTGTGCAGTGGGCCTTGCAAAAGCTGACACCCAATGATTACGTTGAGGCCAACCTCACTGTGTTTGAGAGAGTGGCAAAGAGAGAGAGACTGCCAGTAGCAGAGCGGGCAGAGGTACTTGCGCCCTTTCAGTCCTGTGAACCACAAAAGGCCTACTATGACCTCAGGGAGCAGGATATACGGGACTATGCCAAATTAAAAATGGAGGTTCTTGTTTGCTTGCGCGTTACACCAGCGGTTCATGCCCGGAGGGTCCACACAAGAAACTACACCATGGATAAGCCTGCCCGATCTCAGATGTAAGACCTCATCCATCTCGTACGGAAGTGGCTGGAACCCGAAACTTCTACATCGGCCCAGATCGTGGAGTAAGTAGTGGTGGATTACTACAAACCGGATTCCAAAAAAGTTGAGACACTAAACAAATTGTGAATAAAAACTGGATGCAATGATGTGGAGATGGCAAATGTCAATATTTTATTTGTAATAGAACGTAGATGACAGATCAAACGTTTAATCCAAGTAAATGTATCATTTTAAAGGAAAAATACGTTGATACAAAATTTCACGGTATCAACAAATCCCCAAAAAGTTGGGACAAGTAGCAATAAGAGGCTGGAAAAAGTAAATTTGAGCATAACGAAGAGCTGGAAGACCAATTAACACTAATTCAGTCAATTGGCAACATGATTGGGTATAAAAAGAGCTTCTCAGAGTGGCAGTGTCTCTCAGAGGCCAAGATGGGAAGAGGATCACCAATTCCCACAATGTTGCGCAGAAAGATAGTGAAGAAATATCAGAAAGGTGTTACCCAGCGAAAAATTGCAAAGACTTTGCATCTATCATCATCAACTGTGCATAACATCATCCGAAGATTCAGAGAATCTGGAACAATCTCTGTGCGTAAGGGTCAAGGCCGTAAAACCATACTGGATGCCCGTGATCTCCGGGCCCTTAAACAACACTGGCACCACAAACAGGAATGCTACTGTAAAGGAAATCACAGAATGGGCTCAGGAATACTTCCAGAAACCATTGTCAGTGAGCACAATCCACCGTGCCATCCGCCGTTGCCAGCTGAAACTCTACAGTGCAAAGAAGAAGCCATTTCTAAGCAAGATCCACAAGCCTCAGGCATTTTTTTACTGGGCCAGGGATCATTTAAAATGGAGTGTGGCAAAATGGAAGACTGTTCTGTGTTCAGACGAGTCGCGATTCGAAGTTCTTTTTGGAAATCTGGGACGCCATGTCATCCGGACCAACGAGGACAAGGACACCCCAAGTTGTTATCAACGCTCAGTTCAGAAGCCTGCATCTCTGATGGTATTGGGGTTGCATGAGTGCGTGTGGCATGGGCAGCTTGCATGTCTGGAAAGGCACCATCAATGCAGAAAAATATATTCAGGTTCTAGAACAACATATGCTCCCATCCAGACGTCATCTCTTTCAGGGAAGACCCTGCATTTTTCAACAAGATAATGCCAGACCACATTCTGCATCAATCACAACATCATGGCTGCGTAGGAGAAGGATGAAATGGCCAGTCTGCAATCCAGATCTTTCACCTATAGAGAACATTTGGCGCATCATAAAGAGGAAGGTGCAACAAAGAAGGCCCAAGACGATTGAACAGTTAGAGGCCTGTATTAGACAAGAATGGGAGAGCATTCCTATTTCTAAACTTGACAAACTGGTCTCCTCGGTCCCCAGACGTCTGTTGAGTGTTGTAAGAAGAAGGGGAGATGCCACACAGTGGTGAAAATGGCCTTGTCCCAACTTTTTTGGGATTTGTTGACACCATGAAATTCTGATTCAACATATTGTCCCCTTAAAATGGTACATTTTCTCAGTTTAAACTTTTGTTCCGTGATTTATGTTCTATTCTGAATAAAATATTAGAAGTTGGCACCTCCACATCATTGCATTCAGTATTTACTCACGATTTGTATAGTGTCCCAACTTTTTTGGAATCCGGTTTGTACTTCAGAGCCCTCCCTGCAGAACTATAACGGTGGGTCGGACATGGAGACCCCAAAACTGCTGACCAGCTTGTTAACCTGGTGGAAAGTTTCCTGGCAACTGAGGACTAGCTCCGTGATGTCCCTGCAGCACCAACACTTCACCAAAGTGTCAGACACGTGCCATCTGTGGGTAAGAGAGTTCTGGCTATTGGGGGTGTATGAAAGGGTGCAAGTCTCTAGAGGTTGGGTGTGGGCAAAGACTGAGTCTCATGGGCAGTCTGGTCCCGGAGAGTTCTTCCCACTGAGGAGACCTGGGATACTCCAGTGCTGGAGGTGCTGTTAGTGGGGACACATTTTTGCCCATTGCCCTCTTACCTCAGAGCCCATGGAGTGTGGAGCTAGCCAGAGATAGTCACTGTATGCGGTGCCAGTTTGTGCGGCCTCACCAGGACTAGAGACTGAGCCGCAGATATGTACTCTGGTTGTAAATTACTGCTCTGTCAGGGCTCTTTTGGACTCCGGTTGCCTAGTCACCTAAGTGCATGCCAGCTTCGTGGCTGGGAACTATGTGCCAGACAAAAGTATAAATGTGCTGTGCATTCACGGGGATGCCAAGTCTTATCTGGTGGCTAGGGTTAAATTAGTGACTCCGGTTGGAACTGTGACATATGAAAGTCGGAGTGGTCAAAAGACTTATGCATGATGTGATATTGGGCCGGACTTCCCATTGTTTTGGAAGTAATGGGGGAAGAAAAACTCTTCTGCAACCAGTGAATAAACTCCTGTAGAATCTGTGCCTTCCCCTTTAAATGGTCATTTCAGTGAACTGCCCATTGAAATAAAATGGTTTAACCACTTTCCGTCACACTAACGCCAATAGGCATCAGGACGGCGGCGCTCTCAGGTCTCAATGACGCCTATTGGCGTCATCTCGTGAGACCTGAGATTTCGCGTGAACGCGCACGCAGCTCTGAAGTTAAACTACAGCCTGCCAGCGCTGATCATTCTCTGGCAGGCTGTAGATGTTTAAAAATTGCATCAGAAAGGTATATTAGACGCTGTTTTGTTAACAGCATCTGATATACCTGCTACCTGGTCCTCTGGTAGTCCCTTTTGCATGAATCCACCACCAGAGGACACAGGCAGCTCTGTAAGTAGCAGCAAGCACCACACTACACTACACACACATCCTTGTCACTTATTAACCCCTTATTAACCCGTGATCACCCCATATAGACTCCCTGATCACCCCCCCTATCACCCCCTGTCATTGATCACCCCCCTGTAAGGCTCCATTCAGATGTCCGTATGTGTTTTGCGGATCCGCGGATCCACAAAACACGGACACCGTCAATGTGCTTTCCGCATTTTGCGGATCCGCACATTGCCAGAACTATATAGAAAATGCATTTTCTTGTCCGCAATTGCGGACAAGAATAGGGCATGTTCTATATTTTTGCAGAACGGAAGTGCGGACCCGGAAGTGCGAATCCGCAATTCCGGATCCGAGCGGGACAAAGTCTGTCCCCATAGAAATGAATGGGTCTGCAATTCTGTTTCGTAAAAAGCGGAACAGAATTGCGGACGTGTCAATGGGGCCTAAGGGTCCCTTATCACCGCCAGTTAGTTAGCTACTTGTTAGGTAGTTAGCGCCCAGCCCACCACACCGCAGTCATTGATTAATCGCTGATTAGCGTCATCGCTGTCGCTAATCAGCACTAGTACTATATAGTATCTGTAAGTGATCAAGACTGATCGCAATCAGATCTATATTAGTACATTAGGGTCACCTTAGGCTCTACAAAAAATGCTGTGTTCGCCCGATCAGGCCTGATCTTGTGCGCACCCTTGCGTTCAGTCCGCCCCATCGCAGTGACAGAACACCGTAAAATCGCTGCGGCGCTATAAAGATCACTTTTGAGCTTTTTGGATCTTTATTAGCGATCACAGCTTTACAGTCACGGCCATGCCCATGACCGTGACTCCTTGACCGCATGCGGTTGCCTGCGGTTTTATATGGGCGTTCAGCCACGGGTGAGGGCCGCTGAGGTGTGGCCTCACTTGTGGTTGCCGCAGGCAACTAGTGTTGGTATTTGGCAGGAGCAGCCTGAGCGTTGCCTTGGCAGCTTGCTGCCTTGGCATGCGGTCTCACCTGACTGCTATTAAGTTAGGTGTGTGTGTGGTGTGCACTGTGTTTCATGTATTGTGTGCACTTCCCCTATATGTCTGTTTTCCCTTCTGTAGTGTTGGAAGGGTTAACTTCCTTCCCAGTGTGTGTGATGTCACTGGGTGTGGTTGACCGGCGGGTGTGGCCATTTGGGCCTATATAGCCTGAGTCTCTTGCAGGCTTCAGTAGGTTGCTTCAGCCCTGCTAGCTGGAGCAGCCGCCTGTGTTTCCCATTCTGCCTGTGAGAGCCACCACTGTGGTCATAGATGTAATTTATGCTAAGTCTGTGTGATGTTCTGTTTTGTTTCCCCTTATTCTCTGTGCTGCCATGTATCTGGGTTCCGGTGTGTGGATGTGTTTGTGCTGAGTATTTGTGGACTTCAGCTTGCCTGCACCCGGATCCAGTCAGCAAAGCTGTGGCAGGTGGCTGGAACTAATGCAGCACCTGCCATATACATGGGTCGGCACTTGTTCCCTTTCTGCATTGCTGCTTGTCCAGTGAGACTCCTGCTCCTCCGTGTCTAGGAGGAGTGGGCTTTCTTACTCTGTCTCTAGTTCAGGGCCGACTTGAGGGCTTGTAGGGACTTTGAGGTTCCGGCGTATGAGCCCTCCTACCACCAAGGTCGGCTCATGCAGACAGGAGACAGGGTCAGGTTAGGGACGCGATAGGAGGTGACCTGCTCCCTTATCCTGTGGTCCTGGCCAAGCAGCGTTTAACATCTCCTGGCATCGCACGGCTGAGGGTTGAGGGGTGGGAGTGTCACGGTCATGGGCATGGCCGTGACATTTACTTAGCAAGCACTCCTATGTCCTTTCACCTCTTTTATTTTTTATTTTTGCACATTTTTGGGCAGAGATTTTTTCATCCACATTGATCGATGTGAATGAAGAAATCTGTGCTGTTCATTTTTTCTTTCAGCCCAGAGGCTGAACGAAAAAAAGAAAATCTTATTACCTGTATGCTCAATATAAGGAGAATAGCAGAAACTCCTAATGCTGGCCATACATGTAATGATTGCGGAGACCCTCAAATGCCAGGGCAGTACAAACACCCCACAAATGACTCAATTTTAGAAAGAAGACACCCCAAGGTATTCGCTGAGGGGCATATTGATCCCATGAAAGATTTAACTTTTTGTCACAAGTTAGCGGAAAGGGAGACTTTGTGAGAAAAAACAAAAAAATTATAATTTCCGCTAACTTGTGCCAAAAAAAAAATCTGCTATGAACTCGCCATGCCCCTCACGGAATACCTTGGGGTGTCTTCTTTTCAAAATGGGGTCAAATGTGGGATAAAAATACCCCACAAGTGACCCCATTTTGGAAAGAAAACACCCCAAGTTATTCTGTGAGGTGTATGGAGAGTTCATATAAGATTTTTTTTTTTTGGGCACAAGTTAGCAGAATTTTTATTATTTTTTTTAGTTTTTCTTACAAAGTCTCATATTCCTCTAACTTGTGACGAAAAATAAAATCTTCTATGAACTCGCCATGCCCCTCACGGAACACTTGGGGTGTCTTCTTTCTAAAATGGAGTCACTTGCGGGTAACTTATACTGTCCAGGCATTTTAGGGGCCCTAAAGCGTGAGAAGTAGTTTGGAATCCAAATGCGTAAAAATGCCCTGTGAAATCCTAAAGGTACTCATTGGAATTTGGGCCCCTTTGTGCACCTAGGCTGCAAAAAAGTGTCACACATGTGGTATCACCGTACTCAGAAGAAGTAGGGCAATGTGTTTTGTAGTGTATTTTTACATATACCCATACTGTGTGTGAGAAATATCTCTGTAAATGACAACTTTTTCCTTTTTTTATTTTTATACAAAGTTGTCAATTTACTGAGATATTTCTCTCACCCAGCATGGGTATATGTAAAAATACACCCCAAAACACATTGCCCTACTTCTTCTGAGTACGGCGATACCACATGTGTGACGCTTTTTTACAGCCTAGGTGCATAAAGGGGCCGAAAGTCCAACGAGTACCTTTAGGCTTTACAGGGTTGCTCACAATTTAGCCCCGCCCAAAATGCCAGAACAGTAAACACAGTAAATTGACAACTTTGTATAAAAAAATAGAAAAAGTTGTCATTTGCTGAGATATTTCTCACACACAGTATGGATATATGTAAAAATACACCCCAAAACACATTGCCCTACTTCTTCTGAATATGGCGATACCACATGTGTGACACTTTTTTGAAGCCTAGGTGCACAAAGGGGCCCAAATTCCATTTTTACGCATTTGGATTCCAAACTACTTCTCACGCTTTAGGGCCCCTAAAATGCCAGGGCAGTATAAATACCCCACAAATGACCCCATTTCGGAAAGTAGACACCCCAAGGTATTCACTGAGGGGCATAGTGAGTCCGTGTGAGATTTTTTATTTTTTTTGCCAGAAGTTAGCAGAAATTAAAACTTTATTATTATTTTTTTCCTCAGAAAGTGTAATTTTCCGATAACTTGTGAACAAAAATTAAATCATACATGAACTCACCATGCCCCTCCGTGAATACTTTGGGGTGTCTTCTTTCTAAAATGGGGTCATTTTGGGGTATTTATACTATTCTGGCATTCTAGCACCTCAAGAAACATGACAGGCGTGTCATGGTCTTACCTTCTTGCTGTTCTCCTTCGTTTGACATGTGCTGGCGGCCATCTTGGTTTCTGGGTTTCTTGTAGCCTCCCACCCTGCGGCTTCTCCTTCCCACTGGGAGGAGCTGGATGCCTAGCTCATATATATAGGAGGTCTGTGGCTTCAGTTCCTTGCTTGGTCCTCCTGTGTTCACATGCTTCTAAGACTGCTGCTGCTTCTGGTTCCTGATCCTGGCCTCGTCTGACTACCCCGCTGGTTCCTGATCCTGGCTTTGTCTGACTACCCTGCTGGTTCCTGATCCAGGCTTCGTCTGACTACCCTTCTGGTTCCTGACCTCTGGCTACGCAAGACCCTGCTTCGGTTTAGCCATCCGTTTGGACTTTTGCTTACAGCTTGATTTTCAATAAAGCCTTCTTATTTCCACTTATCTCTTGTTGTACGTCTGGTTCATGGTTCCATGACATTAGGACCAAGCCATGAATTCTGACGGTACAGGGCCATCCTCGCTACCTACGCTGATTGCCAGACTTGATCAGCAGGATCACCTGTTGGGTCGGTTCGCTGTGGCGTTGCAAACCCTGCTTGAACGCACGGCTCATTTCGCTTCGGTTGCCGATGGGTCGGTTGTCGCTCCTGGGCCCGCTCCTACTGCCGCTCCGGTTGTTGCGCCAGAGTCTACCCCGACACCTGTTGCTGCGCCTGCGGTGTCTCGGGGTATGACCGGTTCTGCCCCCCTTCCACAGCGCTTTGGGGGAGAGCCAACTCAGTGCCGAGGTTTCCTTAACCAAGTGGGCATTTATTTCGAGTTGCTGCCACATGCCTTTCCTACTGAGAGATCAAAGGTGGGCTTCTTGATCTCGCTGCTCTCGGACAAGGCCTTGGCCTGGGCCAGCCCTTTATGGGAGAACAACAATCCGGTGGTTGCCGAGTTTTCCGGTTTTGTTGCTTCTCTTCGGAAGGTATTCGATGTGCCGGCTCGTGCTGCCTCTGCTGCGAAGCTCCTTATGTCCATCAGACAGGGTTCACGATCCGTAGCTGAATACGCCATTGAGTTTCGTACCCTGGCAGCAGAGGTGGGCTGGAATAATGAGGCTCTGGTCGCTGCTTTCTCTCATGGTCTCTCGGATGCCTTGAAGGATGAGGTTGCAGCTAAGGACCTACCAGTGGAGCTCGAGTCTCTTATTTCTTTCCTGATTTTGATTGACACCAGACTCAGGGAGAGACCTTCCTTTAAGGAGAGCCTGGGGAGGTCTTCTAACAGATTGGCGCCTACGTTTTCTGTCCCACCCGTGCCTCCCTCTCCTCCCACGCCTCCTGGGGATGACTTGTCTGGGGGTGAACCCATGCAGCTGGGGTTTGCTCGCCTGTCCGAGGGGGAGAGGGTACTCCGGAGACGCGAGGGCCGATGCATGTACTGTGGTCTCGGTGGGCATTTTCGGTTGGCATGTCCGAACCGTCCGGGAAACGCTCGCACCTGAGATCCTGTCGGGGGCAGATCTTGGGTGGAGTCTCCTCGTCCCCGGTTTCCCGTGTTGACAAACCACTGATCACTGTTGTCCTCTCCTGGGTCGGGGGCTCGGTGACGACCCAGGCGTTGGTGGACTCTGGTGCTGGTGGTTTGTTCATTGATAGTGTGTTCGCTGCCGCCAATTCCATTCCTCTGCAGCCTCGAGGTTCCCCACTGGCTCTTGAGGCGATAGACGGCAGACCCCTTCTGCCGCCACACGTGACTCATGAGACCCTTCCAGTGGGGATAGCCATTGGTGCCGTTCACAGAGAGTCGGTCTGTCTCCAGGTGATTTCGTCTCCACACTACTCGGTGGTCTTGGGGTACCCCTGGCTCCAGAAGCATAATCCGACTTTCGATTGGAGATCGGCCGAGATCCTCTCGTGGTCACCGCAGTGTGGGGCTAGTTGCATCCATGGGCCTGTCAAGTTGCTGTGTACTTCCTCAGACTCTCTGTTGCCTCCTGAATACGAAGAGTACCGGGATGTATTCGATAAGGTGCGCGCGGTTGCCCTACCTCCGCACCGCCCATACGATTGTGCCATAGAGTTACAATCTGGTGCCGTTCCTCCTCGTGGCAAAGTCTATCCACTGTCGGTAGCGGAGAATGAGGCCATGGAGGAGTACGTGAGGGAGGCGCTTTCACGCGGACACATTCGCAAATCCTTGTCCCCGGCAGGGGCTGGATTTTTCTTTGTGAAAAAGAGGGGCGGTGAGTTGAGGCCTTGCATCGATTACAGGGGTCTCAATCGCATCACGATCAAGAACGCTTACCCGATACCCTTGATTTCCGAGCTGTTCGATCGCCTCAAAGGGGCCACGGTCTTTACCAAACTCGACCTGAGGGCGGCATATAACCTGGTAAGGATCAAGGCGGGCGATGAGTGGAAGACCGCGTTTAACACCAGGACCGGTCATTATGAATCCTTGGTTATGCCCTTTGGGTTGTGCAATGCGCCCGCAGTCTTCCAGGAATTCATCAACGATGTTTTCCGTGACCTGTTGCAGCAGTGTGTGGTGGTCTATTTGGATGACATCTTGGTATATTCTGAATCCATGGAGGCCCACATTATGGATGTCAGACGAGTGTTGCAACGGTTACGAGAGAACAGGCTGTTCGGTAAGCTTGAGAAATGCGAATTTCACCGATCCCAGGTAACCTTCTTAGGTTACATCATTTCCGCTGAGGGGTTCTCCATGGATCCTGAGAAGGTTTCGGCTGTCTTACAGTGGCCCCAGCCCAGTGGTCTCCGTGCCCTACAGCGCTTTTTGGGCTTCGCCAATTATTATCGGAAGTTCATCAGGGACTTTTCTATGCTAGCCAAGCCTCTCACGGATCTGACCAGGAAGGGCAGTAATTTCCAGGTCTGGCCGCTCGAGGCCATCCGAGCTTTTGAGGCTCTAAAGTCCGCCTTTGTGTCGGCTCCGATTCTGTCGCATCCCAACCCTGGGTTGCCCTTTGTCCTCGAGGTGGACGCGTCTGAGACGGGAGTAGGCGCCCTTCTGTCTCAGCGTAGAACACCAGAGGGTCCTCTGCTTCCTTGTGGATTTTACTCCCGGAAACTGTCTTCCGCGGAGTGCAACTATCAGATTGGTGACAGGGAGTTATTGGCCATCGTGCAGGCCCTTAAAGAATGGAGGCACTTGCTCGAGGGTTCGGTGGTTCCGGTTCTCATCCTGACGGACCACAAGAATCTGACCTACCTTTCTGAGGCCAAGAGATTGACACCACGTCAGGCCAGATGGGCTCTGTTCTTGTCACGTTTTAATTACGTGGTCTCCTACCTACCCGGTTCCAAGAACATCAGAGCGGATGCCTTATCACGGCAGTACTCCGAGCTGTCCGGGGAGGAGTCGATTCCGACTTCGGTCATACCTCCGAATCAGATCCTGGCCGCCATTCGCACCAGCCTGACCTCTCCCCTGGGTGAGCAGATTTTGGCGGCTCAATCTGGTGCTCCCTCTGGGAGACCCAACGGCAGATGTTTTGTGCCTGAGGAGTTGCGCACTCGGTTGTTGCGAACCTACCATAACTCCAAGGCCGCGGGGCATCCTGGAAAGAATCAGCTGTCCTGGGCTGTTTCACGTCTGTTCTGGTGGCCTTCTCTACGTTCCGACATCGCCGCATATGTAGCGGCATGCTCTGTTTGTGCCCAGAGTAAGTCCCCTCGGCACCTTCCGTTGGGCCTTTTGCAACCCATAGCCACCGGGGAGTGCCCATGGTCACACCTGGGGATGGATTTCATTGTGGACCTCCCTGCATCCCGAGGCCATACGGTCATTCTCATGATTGTGGATCGGTTTTCCAAAATGTGCCACTGTGTTCCTCTCAAGAAGTTACCCTCTGCACAAGAGTTGGCCACGATTTTCGCCAGGGAGTAGGGATGAGCGAACCCGAACTGTATAGTTCGGGTTCGTACCGAATTTTGGGGTGTCCGTGACACGGACCCGAACCCGGACATTTTCGTAAAAGTCCGGGTTCGGGTTCGGTGTTCGTCGCTTTCTTCGCGCTTTTGTGACGCTTTCTTGGCGCTTTTTGAAAGGCTGCAAAGCAGCCAATCAACAAGCGTCATACTACTTGCCCCAAGAGGCCATCACAGCCATGCCTACTATTGGCATGGCTGTGATTGGCCAGAGCACCATGTGACCCAGCCTCTATTTAAGCTGGAGTCACATAGCGCCGCCCGTCACTCTGCTCTGATTAGCGTAGGGAGAGGTTGCGGCTGCGACAGTAGGGCGAGATTAGGCAGATTAACTCCTCCAAAGGACTTGATTAACTGATCGATCTGCAGCTGTGGATCATTGAGCTGCTGATCCTCAATTGCTCACTGTTTTTAGGCTGCACAGACCGTTTGTCAGTCTCATTTTTCTGGGGTGATCGGCGGCCATTTTGTGTCTTGTGGTGCGCCAGCACAAGCTGCGACCAAGTGCATTTAACCCTCAATGGTGTGGTTGTTTTTTGGCTAAAGCCTACATCAGGGTGAAGCTGTGACACCAAGTGCATTTAACCAGCAATAGTCTGTTCATTTTTTGGCCATATACAAAATCAGGGGCAAGCTGCGCCTGTCACCAAGTGCATTTAACCCTCAATGGTGTGGTTGTTTTTTGGCTAAAGCCTACATCAGGGTGAAGCTGTCACACCAAGTGCATTTAACCAGCAATAGTCTGTTCATTTTTTGGCCATATACAAAATCAGGGGCAAGCTGCGCCTGTCACCAAGTGCATTTAACCCTCAATGGTGTGGTTGTTTTTTGGCTAAAGCCTACATCAGGGTGAAGCTGTCACACCAAGTGCATTTAACCAGCAATAGTCTGTTCATTTTTTGGCCATATACAAAATCAGGGGCAAGCTGCGCCTGTCACCAAGTGCATTTAACCCTCAATGGTGTGGTTGTTTTTTGGCTAAAGCCTACATCAGGGTGAAGCTGTCACACCAAGTGCATTTAACCAGCAATAGTCTGTTCATTTTTTGGCCATATCCCAGTCTAATTCTGTCACTAAATCCATACCGGTCACCCAGCGCCTAAATACTAGGCCTCAAATTTATATCCAGCTAAATCTGTCCCTAGTGCTGTAGCTGGGCGAGTTATTTAGTGTCCGTTCAAGCACATTTCTTGTTCTGGGTTGAAATACAATTCCCAATTTAGCAATTTCATAATTTAGTGGTTCCTGCTATATCAGAGCTCTTTGAAATCTATCCCAAAAAGGGTATATAATATTGAAGGTGCACATAGGGTCATTCAGAGTAACTTCACACACACCCGCTACTGTGTATTTCCAAGTCTAATTCTGTCACTAAATCCATACCGGTGACCCAGCGCCTAAATACTAGGCCTCAAATTTAATTCCCTCTAAATCTCTCGTTACCCACCGCTGTACTGTTGTTGCTGGGCAAGATATTTAGTGTCCGTCAAAGCACATTTTTTGTTCTGGGTTGAAGTACAATTCCCAATTTAGCAATTTCATAATTTAGTGGTTTCTGCTATATCAGAGCTATTTGAAATCTATCCCAAAAAGGGTATATAATATTGAAGGTGCACATAGGGTCATTCAGAATAACTTCACACACACCCGCTACTGTGTATTTCCAAGTCTAATTCTGTCACT
Source organism: Bufo gargarizans (assembly GCF_014858855.1). Lineage (NCBI taxonomy): Eukaryota > Metazoa > Chordata > Amphibia > Anura > Bufonidae > Bufo > Bufo gargarizans. The sequence continues at coordinate 452,395,628 of NC_058082.1, forward strand.
AAACCCATACCTGTCACCCAGCGCCTAAATACTAGGCCTCAAATTTAAATCCCTCTAAATCTCTCGTTACCGTTGTCCTGTTGTAGCTGGGAAAGTTATTTAGTGCCCGTCAAAGCACATTTTTTGTTCTGGGTTGAAGTACAATTCCCAATTTAGCAATTTCATAATTTAGTGGTTCCTGCTATATCAGAGCTATTTGAAATCTATCCCAAAAAGGGTATATAATATTGAAGGTGCACATAGGGTCATTCAGAATAACTTCACACACACCCGCTACTGTGTATTTCCAAGTCTAATTCTGTCACTAAATCCATACCGGTGACCCAGCGCCTAAATACTAGGCCTCAAATTTAATTCCCTCTAAATCTCTCGTTACCCACCGCTGTACTGTTGTTGCTGGGCAAGATATTTAGTGTCCGTCAAAGCACATTTTTTGTTCTGGGTTGAAGTACAATTCCCAATTTAGCAATTTCATAATTTAGTGGTTTCTGCTATATCAGAGCTATTTGAAATCTATCCCTAAAAGGGTATATAATATTGAAGGTGCACATAGGGTCATTCAGAATAACTTCACACACACCCGCTACTGTGTATTTCCAAGTCTAATTCTGTCACTAAACCCATACCTGTCACCCAGCGCCTAAATACTAGGCCTCAAATTTATATCCAGCTAAATCTGTCCCTAGTGCTGTAGCTGGGCGAGTTATTTAGTGTCCGTTCAAGCACATTTCTTGTTCTGGGTTGAAATACAATTCCCAATTTAGCAATTTCATAATTTAGTGGTTCCTGCTATATCAGAGCTCTTTGAAATCTATCCCAAAAAGGGTATATAATATTGAAGGTGCACATAGGGTCATTCAGAGTAACTTCACACACACCCGCTACTGTGTATTTCCAAGTCTAATTCTGTCACTAAATCCATACCGGTGACCCAGCGCCTAAATACTAGGCCTCAAATTTAATTCCCTCTAAATCTCTCGTTACCCACCGCTGTACTGTTGTTGCTGGGCAAGATATTTAGTGTCCGTCAAAGCACATTTTTTGTTCTGGGTTGAAGTACAATTCCCAATTTAGCAATTTCATAATTTAGTGGTTTCTGCTATATCAGAGCTATTTGAAATCTATCCCAAAAAGGGTATATAATATTGAAGGTGCACATAGGGTCATTCAGAATAACTTCACACACACCCGCTACTGTGTATTTCCAAGTCTAATTCTGTCACTAAACCCATACCTGTCACCCAGCGCCTAAATACTAGGCCTCAAATTTAAATCCCTCTAAATCTCTCGTTACCGTTGTCCTGTTGTAGCTGGGAAAGTTATTTAGTGCCCGTCAAAGCACATTTTTTGTTCTGGGTTGAAGTACAATTCCCAATTTAGCAATTTCATAATTTAGTGGTTCCTGCTATATCAGAGCTATTTGAAATCTATCCCAAAAAGGGTATATAATATTGAAGGTGCACATAGGGTCATTCAGAATAACTTCACACACACCCGCTACTGTGTATTTCCAAGTCTAATTCTGTCACTAAATCCATACCGGTGACCCAGCGCCTAAATACTAGGCCTCAAATTTAATTCCCTCTAAATCTCTCGTTACCCACCGCTGTACTGTTGTTGCTGGGCAAGATATTTAGTGTCCGTCAAAGCACATTTTTTGTTCTGGGTTGAAGTACAATTCCCAATTTAGCAATTTCATAATTTAGTGGTTTCTGCTATATCAGAGCTATTTGAAATCTATCCCTAAAAGGGTATATAATATTGAAGGTGCACATAGGGTCATTCAGAATAACTTCACACACACCCGCTACTGTGTATTTCCAAGTCTAATTCTGTCACTAAACCCATACCTGTCACCCAGCGCCTAAATACTAGGCCTCAAATTTAAATCCCTCTAAATCTCTCGTTACCGTTGTCCTGTTGTAGCTGGGAAAGTTATTTAGTGCCCGTCAAAGCACATTTTTTGTTCTGGGTTGAAGTACAATTCCCAATTTAGCAATTTCATAATTTAGTGGTTCCTGCTATATCAGAGCTATTTGAAATCTATCCCAAAAAGGGTATATAATATTGAAGGTGCACATTAGGGTCATTCAGAATAACTTCACACACACGCTTCTGTGCATTTCCAAGTCTAATTCTGTCACTAAATCCATACCGGTGACCCAGCGCCTAAATACTAGGCCTCAAATTTAATTCCCTCTAAATCTCTCGTTACCCACCGCTGTACTGTTGTTGCTGGGCAAGATATTTAGTGTCCGTCAAAGCACATTTTTTGTTCTGGGTTGAAGTACAATTCCCAATTTAGCAATTTCATAATTTAGTGGTTTCTGCTATATCAGAGCTATTTGAAATCTATCCCTAAAAGGGTATATAATATTGAAGGTGCACATAGGGTCATTCAGAATAACTTCACACACACCCGCTACTGTGTATTTCCAAGTCTAATTCTGTCACTAAATCCATACCGGTGACCCAGCGCCTAAATACTAGGCCTCAAATTTAATTCCCTCTAAATCTCTCGTTACCCACCGTTGTACTGTTGTTGCTGGGCAAGATATTTAGTGTCCGTCAAAGCACATTTTTTGTTCTGGGTTGAAGTACAATTCCCAATTTAGCAATTTCATAATTTAGTGGTTTCTGCTATATCAGAGCTATTTGAAATCTATCCCTAAAAGGGTATATAATATTCAAGGTGCACATTGGGTCATTCAGAATAACTTCACACACACACGCTTCTGTGCATTTCCAAGTCTAATTCTGTCACTAAATCCATACCGGTCACCCAGCGCCTAAATACTAGGCCTCAAATTTATATCCCGCTGAATTTGAATACAATACATTGGGCCAAATAATATATTTGTTGTTGTGGTGAACCATAACAATGAGAAAAACATCTAGTAAGGGACGCGGACGTGGACATGGTCGTGGTGGTGTTAGTGGACCCTCTGGTGCTGGGAGAGGACGTGGCCGTTCTGCCACATCCACACGTCCTAGTGTACCAACTACCTCAGGTCCCAGTAGCCGCCAGAATTTACAGCGATATATGGTGGGGCCCAATGCCGTTCTAAGGATGGTAAGGCCTGAGCAGGTACAGGCATTAGTCAATTGGGTGGCCGACAGTGGATCCAGCACGTTCACATTATCTCCCACCCAGTCTTCTGCAGAAAGCGCACAGATGGCGCCTGAAAACCAACCCCATCAGTCTGTCACATCACCCCCATGCATACCAGGGAAACTGTCTCAGCCTCAAGTTATGCAGCAGTCTCTTATGCTGTTTGAAGACTCCGCTGGCAGGGTTTCCCAAGGGCATCCACCTAGCCCTTCCCCAGCGGTGAAAGACATAGAATGCACTGACGCACAACCACTTATGTTTCCTGATGATGAGGACATGGGAATACCACCTCAGCATGTCTCTGATGATGACGAAACACAGGTGCCAACTGCTGCGTCTTTCTGCAGTGTGCAGACTGAACAGGAGGTCAGGGATCAAGACTGGGTGGAAGACGATGCAGGGGACGATGAGGTCCTAGACCCCACATGGAATGAAGGTCGTGCCACTGACTTTCACAGTTCGGAGGAAGAGGCAGTGGTGAGACCGAGCCAACAGCGTAGCAAAAGAGGGAGCAGTGGGCAAAAGCAGAACACCCGCCGCCAAGAGACTCCGCCTGCTACTGACCGCCGCCATCTGGGACCGAGCACCCCAAAGGCAGCTTCAAGGAGTTCCCTGGCATGGCACTTCTTCAAACAATGTGCTGACGACAAGACCCGAGTGGTTTGCACGCTGTGCCATCAGAGCCTGAAGCGAGGCATTAACGTTCTGAACCTGAGCACAACCTGCATGACCAGGCACCTGCATGCAAAGCATGAACTGCAGTGGAGTAAACACCTTAAAACCAAGGAAGTCACTCAGGCTCCCCCTGCTACCTCTTCTGCTGCTGCCGCCTCGGCCTATTCTGCTGCTGCCGCCTCGGCCTCTTCCTCCGCCTCTGGAGGAACGTTGGCACCTGCCGCCCAGCAAACAGGGGATGTACCACCAACACCACCACCACCACCTCCGTCACCAAGCGTCTCAACCATGTCACACGCCAGCGTTCAGCTCTCCATCTCACAAACATTTGATAGAAAGCGTAAATTCCCACCTAGCCACCCTCGATCCCTGGCCCTGAATGCCAGCATTTCTAAACTACTGGCCTATGAAATGCTGTCATTTAGGCTGGTGGACACAGACAGCTTCAAACAGCTCATGTCGCTTGCTGTCCCACAGTATGTTGTTCCCAGCCGGCACTACTTCTCCAAGAGAGCCGTGCCTTCCCTGCACAACCAAGTATCCGATAAAATCAAGTGTGCACTGCGCAACGCCATCTGTAGCAAGGTCCACCTAACCACAGATACGTGGACCAGTAAGCACGGCCAGGGACGCTATATCTCCCTAACTGCACACTGGGTAAATGTAGTGGCAGCTGGGCCCCAGGCGGAGAGCTGTTTGGCGCACGTCCTTCCGCCGCCAAGGATCGCAGGGCAACATTCTTTGCCTCCTGTTGCCACCTCCTCCTTCTCGGCTTCCTCCTCCTCTTCTTCCACCTGCTCATCCAGTCAGCCACACACCTTCACCACCAACTTCAGCACAGCCCGGGGTAAACGTCAGCAGGCCATTCTGAAACTCATATGTTTGGGGGACAGGCCCCACACCGCACAGGAGTTGTGGCGGGGTATAGAACAACAGACCGACGAGTGGTTGCTGCCGGTGAGCCTCAAGCCCGGCCTGGTGGTGTGTGATAATGGGCGAAATCTCGTTGCAGCTCTGGGACTAGCCAATTTGACGCACATCCCTTGCTTGGCGCATGTGCTGAATTTGGTGGTGCAGAAGTTCATTCACAACTACCCCGACATGTCAGAGCTGCTGCATAAAGTGCGGGCCGTCTGTTCGCGCTTCCGGCGTTCACATCCTGCTGCTGCTCGCCTGTCTGCGCTACAGCGTAACTTCGGCCTTCCCGCTCACCGCCTCATATGCGACGTGCCCACCAGGTGGAACTCCACCTTGCACATGCTGGACAGACTGTGCGAGCAGCAGCAGGCCATAGTGGAGTTTCAGCTGCAGCACGCACGGGTCAGTCGCACTACAGAACAGCACCACTTCACCACCAATGACTGGGCCTCCATGCGAGACCTGTGTGCCCTGTTGCGCTGTTTCGAGTACTCCACCAACATGGCCAGTGGCGATGACACCGTTATCAGCGTTACAATACCACTTCTATGTCTCCTTGAGAAAACACTTAGGGCGATGATGGAAGAGGAGGTGGCCCAGGAGGAGGAGGAGGAGGAGGAGGAAGAGGGGTCATTTTTAGCACTTTCAGGCCAGTCTCTTCGAAGTGACTCAGAGGGAGGTTTTTGGCAACAGCAGAGGCCAGGTACAAATGTGGCCAGCCAGGGCCCACTACTGGAGGACGAGGAGGACGAGGATGAGGAGGAGGTGGAGGAGGATGAGGATGAAGCATGGTCACAGCGGGGTGGCACCCAACGCAGCTCGGGTCCATCACTGGTGCGTGGCTGGGGGGAAAGGCAGGACGATGACGATACGCCTCCCACAGAGGACAGCTTGTCCTTATCCCTGGGCAGCCTGGCACACATGAGCGACTACATGCTGCAGTGCCTGCGCAACGACAGCAGAGTTGCCCACATTTTAACCTGTGCGGACTACTGGGTTGCCACCCTGCTGGATCCACGCTACAAAGACAATGTGCCCACCTTACTTCCTGCACTGGAGCGTGATAGGAAGATGCGCGAGTACAAGCGCACGTTGGTAGACACGCTACTGAGAGCATTCCCAAATGTCACAGGGGAACAAGTGGAAGCCCAAGGCCAAGGCAGAGGAGGAGCAAGAGGTCGCCAAGGCAGCTGTGTCACGGCCAGCTCCTCTGAGGGCAGGGTTAGCATGGCAGAGATGTGGAAAACTTTTGTCAACACGCCACAGCTAACTGCACCACCACCTGATACGCAACGTGTTAGCAGGAGGCAACATTTCACTAACATGGTGGAACAGTACGTGTGCACACCCCTCCACGTACTGACTGATGGTTCGGCCCCATTCAACTTCTGGGTCTCTAAATTGTCCACGTGGCCAGAGCTAGCCTTTTATGCCTTGGAGGTGCTGGCCTGCCCGGCAGCCAGCGTTTTGTCTGAACGTGTATTCAGCACGGCAGGGGGCGTCATTACAGACAAACGCAGCCGCCTGTCTACAGCCAATGTGGACAAGCTGACGTTCATAAAAATGAACCAGGCATGGATCCCACAGGACCTGTCCGTCCCTTGTCCAGATTAGACATTAACTACCTCCCCATAACCATATATTATTGGACTCCAGGGCACTTCCTCATTCAATCCTATTTTTATTTTCATTTTACCATTATATTGCGAGGCTACCCAAAGTTGAATGAACCTCTCCTCTGCCTGTGTGCTAGGCCTAAATATATGCCAATGGACTGTTGCAGTGGTGGGTGACGTGAAGCCTCATTCTCTGCTATGACATGCAGACTGATTCTCTGCTGACATGAAGCCAGATCCTCTGTTACGGGAGCTCTCTCCTCTGCCTGGGTGCTGGGCCTAAATTTATGACAATTGACTGTTGCAGTGGTGGGTGACGTGAAGCCTGATTCTCTGCTATGATATGAAGACTGATTCTCTGCTGACATGAAGCCAGATTGTCTGTTACGGGACCTTTCTCCTCTGCCTGGGTTCTGGGCCTAAATTTATGAAAATTGACTGTTGCAGTGGTGGGTGACGTGAAGCCTGATTCTCTGCTATGATATGAAGACTGATTCTCTGCTGACATGAAGCCAGATTGTCTGTTACGGGACCTTTCTCCTCTGCCTGGGTTCTGGGCCTAAATTTATGAAAATTGACTCTTACAGTGGTGGGTGACGTGAAGCCTGATTCTCTGCTATGATATGAAGACTGATTCTCTGCTGACATGAAGCCAGATTCTCTGTTACGGGACCTCTCTCCTCTGCCTGGGTGCTGGGCCTAAATTTATGACAATGGACTGTTGCAGTGGTGGCTGACGTGAAGCCTGATTCTCTGCTATGACATGCAGACTGATTCTCTGCTGTCATGAAGCCAGATTGTCTGTTACGGGACCTCTCTGCTCTGCCTGTGTGCTAGGCCTAAATATATGCCAATGGACTGTTGCAGTGGTGGCTGACGTGAAGCCTCATTCTCTGCTATGACATGCAGACTGATTCTCTGCTGTCATGAAGCCAGATTGTCTGTTACGGGACCTCTCTGCTCTGCCTGTGTGCTAGGCCTAAATATATGCCAATGGACTGTTGCAGTGGTGGGTGACGTGAAGCCTCATTCTCTGCTATGACATGCAGACTGATTCTCTGCTGACATGAAGCCAGATTGTCTGTTACGGGACCTCTCTGCTCTGCCTGTGTGCTAGGCCTAAATATATGCCAATGGACTGTTGCAGTGGTGGGTGACGTGAAGCCTCATTCTCTGCTATGACATGCAGACTGATTCTCTGCTGACATGAAGCCAGATTGTCTGTTACGGGACCTCTCTGCTCTGCCTGTGTGCTAGGCCTAAATATATGCCAATGGACTGTTGCAGTGGTGGGTGACGTGAAGCCTCATTCTCTGCTATGACATGCAGACTGATTCTCTGCTGACATGAAGCCAGATTGTCTGTTACGGGACCTCTCTGCTCTGCCTGTGTGCTAGGCCTAAATATATGCCAATGGACTGTTGCAGTGGTGGGTGACGTGAAGCCTCATTCTCTGCTATGACATGCAGACTGATTCTCTGCTGACATGAAGCCAGATTGTCTGTTACGGGACCTCTCTGCTCTGCCTGTGTGCTAGGCCTAAATATATGCCAATGGACTGTTGCAGTGGTGGGTGACGTGAAGCCTCATTCTCTGCTATGACATGCAGACTGATTCTCTGCTGACATGAAGCCAGATCCTCTGTTACGGGAGCTCTCTCCTCTGCCTGGGTGCTGGGCCTAAATTTATGACAATTGACTGTTGCAGTGGTGGGTGACGTGAAGCCTGATTCTCTGCTATGATATGAAGACTGATTCTCTGCTGACATGAAGCCAGATTGTCTGTTACGGGACCTTTCTCCTCTGCCTGGGTTCTGGGCCTAAATTTATGAAAATTGACTCTTACAGTGGTGGGTGACGTGAAGCCTGATTCTCTGCTATGATATGAAGACTGATTCTCTGCTGACATGAAGCCAGATTCTCTGTTACGGGACCTCTCTCCTCTGCCTGGGTGCTGGGTAGTGTTGAGCGCGAATATTCGAAAAGCAAATTTTTTTCGCGAATATCGCAACTTCGCGATTTCGCGAATATTTCGAATATAGTGCTATATATTCGTAAAAACGAATATTCGTTTTTTGTTTCCCCCCCCCCCCCCACAAAATTACAGTACACATATAATTGATTGTTTCCCAAAGGTCCAACAGCTCAGATCTTACTCACATTGCCTAGAAAGTGATTGAGGCGCGAATCTTCGTAAGGCGATTTTATTAGCGCACATGCGAATATCGGCACGTCCCAGAACAGAGGCAAAGGGCTTTGCATTCATACATTAGTGAATTGAGTTGCGAATCTTCGTAAGGCGATTTTATTAGCGCACATGCGAATATCTACACTTGTCCCAGAACAGAGGCAAAGGGCTTTGCATTCATACATTAGTGATTGAATTGAGCTGCGAATCTTCGTAAGGCGATTTTATTAACGCAAATGCAAATATCTACACTTGTCCCCAGAACAGAGAGGCAAAGGCCTGTGCATTCATATAGTATAGCACCATATTCGCGAATACGTAGAACTTCGTAAAAGTCGATTTACGAATATTCGTATTTTTTATTTTACTTTCCACCTTACAGATTACATTGATCTGTACTCTGTCAACTACTGTCATCACCCCCCACTGTATCTCGATTGATTCCCAAAAGTCTCACATTCCCTAGAAAGTGATTGAGGTGCGAATCTTCGTAAGGCGATTTTATTAGCGCACATGCGAATATCTACACTTGTCCCAGAACAGAGGCAAAGGGCATTGCATTCATACATTAGTGATTGAATTGAGTTGCGAATCTTCGTAAGGCGATTTCATTAGCGCACATGTGAATTTTGCATAGCATATGTATTATGCGATAATTCGAATTATCGCATATGCGAAATAATAACGAATTTGAATAATCGCGAATATTTTACGAATATTCTTTCGAATATTCACAAAATTTCGCGAATTCGAATATGGGACATGCCGCTCAACACTAGTGCTGGGCCTAAATTTATGACAATGGACTGTTGCAGTGGTGGGTGACGTGAAGCCTGATTCTCTGCTATGACATGCAGACTGATTCTCTGCTGACATGAAGCCAGATTGTCTGTTACGGGACCTCTCTCCTCTGCCTGGGTGCTGGGCCTAAATATATGCCAATGGACTGTTGCAGTGGTGGCTGACGTGAAGCCTCATTCTCTGCTATGACATGCAGACTAATTCTCTGCTGACATGAAGACAGATTCTCTGTTACGGGACCTCTCTCCTCTGCCTGGGTGCCGGGGCCTAAATATCTGAGAATGGACTGTTCCAGTGGTGGCTGACGTGAAGCCTCATTCTCTGCTATGACATGCAGACTAATTCTCTGCTGACATGAAGACAGATTCTCTGTTACGGGACCTCCCTCCTCTGCCTGGGTGCTGGGCCTAAATATATGCCAATGGACTGTTGCAGTGGTGGCTGACGTGAAGCCTCATTCTCTGCTATGACATGCAGACTAATTCTCTGCTGACATGAAGACAGATTCTCTGTTACGGGACCTCCCTCCTCTGCCTGGGTGCTGGGCCTAAATATATGCCAATGGACTGTTGCAGTGGTGGCTGACGTGAAGCCTCATTCTCTGCTATGACATGCAGACTGATTCTCTGCTGACATGAAGCCAGATTCTCTGTTACGGGACCTCTCTCCTCTGCCTGTGTGTGTGCTGGGCCTAAATATATGCCAATGGACTGTTGCAGTGGTGGCTGACGTGAAGCCTCATTCTCTGCTATGACATGCAGACTGATTCTCTGCTGACATGAAGCCAGATTCTCTGTTACGGGACCTCTCTCCTCTGCCTGTGTGTGTGCTGGGCCTAAATATATGCCAATGGACTGTTGCAGTGGTGGCTGACGTGAAGCCTCATTCTCTGCTATGACATGCAGACTAATTCTCTGCTGACATGAAGACAGATTCTCTGTTACGGGACCTCCCTCCTCTGCCTGGGTGCTGGGCCTAAATATATGCCAATGGACTGTTGCAGTGGTGGCTGACGTGAAGCCTCATTCTCTGCTATGACATGCAGACTGATTCTCTGCTGACATGAAGCCAGATTCTCTGTTACGGGACCTCTCTCCTCTGCCTGTGTGTGTGCTGGGCCTAAATATATGCCAATGGACTGTTGCAGTGGTGGCTGACGTGAAGCCTCATTCTCTGCTATGACATGCAGACTGATTCTCTGCTGACATGAAGCCAGATTCTCTGTTACGGGACCTCTCTCCTCTGCCTGTGTGTGTGCTGGGCCTAAATATATGCCAATGGACTGTTGCAGTGGTGGCTGACGTGAAGCCTCATTCTCTGCTATGACATGCAGACTAATTCTCTGCTGACATGAAGACAGATTCTCTGTTACGGGACCTCCCTCCTCTGCCTGGGTGCTGGGCCTAAATATATGCCAATGGACTGTTGCAGTGGTGGCTGACGTGAAGCCTCATTCTCTGCTATGACATGCAGACTAATTCTCTGCTGACATGAAGACAGATTCTCTGTTACGGGACCTCTCTCCTCTGCCTGGGTGCCGGGGCCTAAATATCTGAGAATGGACTGTTCCAGTGGTGGGTGACGGGAAGCCAGATTCTCTGCTATGGAACCTCTCTCCAATTGATTTTGGTTAATTTTTATTTATTTAATTTTTATTTTAATTCATTTCCCTATCCACATTTGTTTGCAGGGGATTTACCTACATGTTGCTGCCTTTTGCAGCCCTCTAGCTCTTTCCTGGGCTGTTTTACAGCCTTTTTAGTGCCGAAAAGTTCGGGTCCCCATTGACTTCAATGGGGTTCGGGTTCGGGACGAAGTTCGGATCGGGTTCGGATCCCGAACCCGAACATTTCCGGGATGTTCGGCCGAACTTCTCGAACCCGAACATCCAGGTGTTCGCTCAACTCTACCAGGGAGGTCTTCCGGTTGCACGGTTTGCCCAAGGAGATTGTGTCGGATCGGGGGAGTCAGTTTGTGTCCAGGTTCTGGCGCGCCTTTTGCTCCCAGTTGGGGATTCATCTCTCTTTCTCCTCGGCCTACCACCCTCAGTCCAATGGGGCCGCAGAACGATCCAATCAGGCCTTGGAGCAATTCCTTCGTTGCTATGTCTCCGATCACCAAGACAATTGGGTTGACCTCCTGCCTTGGGCTGAGTTTGCCAGGAACACGGCGGTGAACTCTTCCTCTGGGACGTCTCCCTTCATGGCCAATTATGGGTTCCAACCTGCCGTGTTACCGGAGGTATTCTCTCCCCAGGATATTCCGGCTGTGGAGGATCACCTTTCCGTCCTACGTGCTTCTTGGGTACAGATCCAGAGGTCCCTTGAGGTCTCTGCGCAGCGCCAGAGACTCCAGGCTGATCGCAGACGGGCGCCCGCTCCTTCCTACCAGGTCGGAGACCGTGTATGGTTGTCCACCCGCAACCTCAACCTTCGAGTGCCCACTCCCAAGCTGGCGCCTCGCTTTGTTGGTCCCTTCCGAGTGCTTCGCAGGGTAAACCCGGTAGCCTATGCCCTTGCGCTTCCTCCTGGCATGCGGATCTCCAACGTGTTTCATGTCTCCCTGTTGAAGCCATTGGTGTGTAATCGTTTCACTTCCTCGGTTCCTCGGCCCCGTCCGGTCCAAGTGGGCAATCGTGAGGAATATGAGGTGAGCAATATCCTGGACTCACGCCTGGTCCGCGGTCGGTTGCAGTTTTTGGTCCATTGGCGTGGTTATGGTCCAGAGGAGCGTTCCTGGGTTCCCTCCGCAGATGTCCATGCTCCTGCTTTGCTCCGAGCCTTCCACGCACGCTTCCCTCAGAAACCGTTCCTTACTCCGCGGAGGAGGGGCCCTTGAGGGGGAGGTACTGTCATGGTCTTACCTTCTTGCTGTTCTCCTTCGTTTGACATGTGCTGGCGGCCATCTTGGTTTCTGGGTTTCTTGTAGCCTCCCATCCTGCGGCTTCTCCTTCCCACTGGGAGGAGCTGGATGCCTAGCTCATATATATAGGAGGTCTGTGGCTTCAGTTCCTTGCTTGGTCCTCCTGTGTTCACATGCTTCTAAGACTGCTGCTGCTTCTGGTTCCTGATCCTGGCCTCGTCTGACTACCCCGCTGGTTCCTGATCCTGGCTTCGTCTGACTACCCTGCTGGTTCCTGATCCAGGCTTCGTCTGACTACCCTGCTGGTTCCTGATCCAGGCTTCGTCTGACTACCCTTCTGGTTCCTGACCTCTGGCTACGCAAGACCCTGCTTCGGTTTAGCCATCCGTTTGGACTTTTGCTTACAGCTTGATTTTCAATAAAGCCTTCTTATTTCCACTTATCTCTTGTTGTACGTCTGGTTCATGGTTCCATGACAAGGCGCTCAGAAAGTCAGAGCTGCTTCAAAATGTGGAAATTCCCTTTTTTTGCACCATAGTTTGTAAACGCAAAAACTTTTGCGCAAACCAATAAATTTACACTTATTGGATTTTTTTATCAAAGACATGCAGCACAATAAATTCTGACACAAACTTGTATAGAAATGTAATTATATTTGAACAATTTTACCAGAAAAAGTTAAAAATACACTTTTAAAAAAAAATGCGGTCTTTTTTATTAATATCAGAAAAACTAAAAATGTCAGCAGCAATCAAATACCACCAAAAGAAAGCTGTATTTGTGAGAAGAAAAGGAGGTAAAATTCATTTGGGTGCCAAGTTGCATGACCGAGCAATAAACCGTTAAAGTTGAGAAATGCCGATTTGCAAAAAAGGGCCTGGTCACTAGGGGGTATAATTCTGTTGTCTTTAAGTGGTTAATTTAAATGCCTAGTGAAAATGTGGGGTTATGTGAAATGCCTGATGATGATGACACTTTTCTGTTGCAGGTGTTAGCTGGGGAAGAAGAAGCTTTCTTATCAGGGCAAAATGTGTTCGACTTAGAAGTGTCTCGAGGTAACTTTGGTAGAGAGCAATTGAGAGACCCCACTGTCGTGAATGCTTGAGAAAAAGTTACCGTGTTAGATGGTGTACCACAAGAACCAGAAGCTGACCAGAAATTTCTGCACGTTGCCATGAATGGAAACCTAGTGTATCGGGTTACCAAATGCAACAACAAAATTGTGGAGCAACTTCTGGTACCAAAATGCTACCGACGTATGGTACTAGACCTAGCACATAACCACGTACTTGGGGGTCATTTGGTTACTCGAAAACACAGGAGAGGCTACTACAAAGGTTTTACTGGCCTGGAGTATACGAGGAAGTAAAATCATAGTGCGAGTTGTGCCCCACCTGTCAGATAAGTGCCCCAGCATTACACTTCAGTAGTCCCTTGGTATCTCCTCCTGTCATTAAGGTACCGTTCAAAATAATTGCTATGGGTTTGGTGGTTCCTATTGTCAAGTCGACTAGGGGCACCAATATATTTTGGATGTATTGGACTATGCCACTCGGTACCTAGAAGCAGTTCCCCTAAAAAATATGGCGTCCAAAAATATTGCTAGGGAGTTATTTTACATGTTCTCCCGCATGGGGATCCCTAAGGACATTCTCACAGACCAGTGTACACCCTTTATGTCAAAGGTCATGAAAGAATTATGCAAATTGTTTAAAATCACCCAATTACGTGCATCTGTGTACAACCCCCAAATGGATGGGTTAGTTGAGAGATTTAACAAAACCCTGAGGCAGATGCTAAGAAAAGTGGTAGAAAAAAAGATGGCTTTGACTGGGACTGCCTGCTACCCTACCTGTTGTTTTCTATCAAAGAGGTACCCCAGGCTTCTACAGGGTTTTCACCGTTTGAGTTGGTATATGGCTGTCACCCAAGGGGTTTACTAGATATGGCCAAGGAGACCTGGGAGACAGAGGCTAGCCCATATAAAAGTGTTATCAAACATGTGGTTCAAATGCAGGACCTTGGAGTCCAAGATGCATCCATACATCCTCCACATGCTGTTCCTGAACCATTTCGGTGGTGATTCTGAACTTTTCCTATGAACCAGGCACCCTCCCCTCTTCAGAGCAGGGAGTGCCTGGTTTAATACTCGGATTCTCCCATTGACTTCTATTATACTTGGGAGCTCGGTAGAGCACCCGAGCATCCTGATGTATTCGGCCAGAGCACCAGAGCATTTTGGTGCTAGATAAACACCAGTCCCGACGAGATTGTGGAAAAAGTGGGCAAGGTGAACTATAAGGTGCAACAACCAGGAAGGAGAAAACCTTTCCAGATCTACCACGTAAATCTAATCAAGCTGCGGAAATATCGGAATGCTTGGTGGCCACACAGACCATGGTCAAGGAGGTGTCACAACCAATTCACCCAGTAAAGATTAATGAGGCACTGTCAGTGCACCAAAAACAAGACATAAATGAGTTTCTGCAGAAAAATAGGAGGTTTTATGACCTACCAGGCCGTACCCACCTAATAAAACATCATGTGAGAACTGAGCTCTACAGTAAGGTGAATCTAAAACCATACAGGATGCCAGAAGCACACAGAAAAGTGGTATCCTCTGAGGTCAGGTGCATGCTTGAATTAGGGGTCATTGAGGAATCTACCAGTGAGTGGTAGAGCCCTATGGTTCTAATCCCAAAGCCCAATGGGACTTGAAGGTTCTCTAGTGATTTTCAGAAGCTAAATGAGGTGTCAAAATTTATGTATCTCATGCTTAGAGTAGATGAACGAATTGAGAGGCTTGGGAAAGCAAGATACATCACGACTTGGACCTTCTATCTTCATTCAGCAGGACCTGTGGTGACATCACCTTGCTCACCAAAGGTCCTTTCACAGGTCCTGAAGTAAAGAGAATACCGGCTGTGCGATTAAGTGGATGATTTTTTTTTTAACCCCTCAATAGACATTTTATTTAGCATTCTGTTTTAAAAATGCTATTATTTTCCGTTATAACCATGTTATAATGGAAATTAATAAAGTGAAGTTTGACCTGAAGTTCAGCCAAACCCGGCGAACTCTAACTTCCATGGGTTCGCTCTACCCTAAACATAAAGTATTTCATAAAACAAACACAATAGGAGAGGTGATAGGTAGAGTTGAGCGGACACCTGGATGTTCGGGTTCGAGAAGTTCGGCCGAACTTCCCGAAAATGTTCGGGTTCGGTTTAAAAATTAAATAAATAAAAATTAACCAAAATCAATTGGACAGAGGTCCCATAGCAGAGAATCTGGCTTCACATCACCCACCACTAGAACAGTCCATTCTCAGATATTTAGGCCCCGGCACCCAGGCAGAGGAGAGAGGTCCCGTAACAGAGAATCTGTCTTCATGTCAGCAGAGAATCAGTCTGCATGTCATAGCAGAGAATCAGGCTTCACGTCAGCCACCACTGCAACAGTCCATTGTCATAAATTTAGGCCCAGCACCCAGGCAGAGGAGAGAGGTCCCGTAACAGACAATCTGGCTTCATGTCAGCAGAGAATTAGTCTGCATGTCATAGCAGAGAATCAGGCTTCACGTCAACCACCACTGCAACAGTCCATTGTCATAAATTTAGGCCCAGCACCCAGGCAGAGGAGAGAGGTCCCGTAACAGACAATCTGGCTTCATGTCAGCAGAGAATTAGTCTGCATGTCATAGCACAGAATCAGGCTTCACGTCAGCCACCACTGCAACAGTCCATTGTCATAAATTTAGGCCCAGCACCCAGGCAGAGGAGAGAGGTCCCGTAACAGACAATCTGGCTTCATGTCAGCAGAGAATCAGTCTGCATGTCATAGCAGAAAATCAGGCTTCACGTCAGCCACCACTGCAACAGTCCATTGTCAGATATTTAGGCCCAGCACCCAGGCAGAGGAGAGAGGTCCCGTAACAGAGAATCTGGCTTCATGTCAGCAGAGAATTAGTCTGCATGTCATAGCAGAGAATCAGGCTTCACGTCAGCCACCACTGCAACAGTCCATTGTCATAAATTTAGGCCCAGCACCCAGGCAGAGGAGAGAGGTCCCGTAACAGACAATCTGGCTTCATGTCAGCAGAGAAGCAGTCTTCATATCATACCAGAGAATCAGGCTTCACGTCACCCACCACTGTAAGAGTCCATTTTCATAAATTTAGGCCCAGCACCCAGGCAGAAGAGAGAGGTCCCGTAACAGACAATCTGGCTTCATGTCAGCAGAGAATCAGTCTTCATGTCATAGCAGAGAATCAGTCTTCATGTCATAGCAGAGAATCAGGCTTCACGTCACCCACCACTGTAAGAGTCCATTTTCATAAATTTAGGCCCAGCACCCAGGCAGAGGAGAGAGGTCCCGTAACAGACAATCTGGCTTCATGTCAGCAGAGAATTAGTCTGCATGTCATAGCAGAGAATGAGGCTTCACATCAGCCACCACTGCAACAGTCCATTGGCATATATTTAGGCCCAGCACACAGGCAGAGGAGAGAGGTCCCGTAACAGAGGATCTGGCTTCATGTCAGCAGAGAATCAGTCTGCATGTCATAGCAGAAAATCAGGCTTCACGTCAGCCACCACTGCAACAGTCCATTGTCAGATATTTAGGCCCAGCACCCAGGCAGAGGAGAGAGGTCCCGTAACAGAGGATCTGGCTTCATGTCAGCAGAGAATCAGTCTTCATGTCATAGCAGAGAATCAGTCTTCATGTCATAGCAGAGAATCAGGCTTCACGTCACCCACCACTGTAAGAGTCCATTTTCATAAATTTAGGCCCAGCACCCAGGCAGAGGAGAGAGGTCCCGTAACAGACAATCTGGCTTCATGTCAGCAGAGAATCAGTCTTCATGTCATAGCAGAGAATCAGTCTTCATGTCATAGCAGAGAATCAGGCTTCACGTCACCCACCACTGTAAGAGTCCATTTTCATAAATTTAGGCCCAGCACCCAGGCAGAGGAGAGAGGTCCCATAACAGACAATCTGGCTTCATGTCAGCAGAGAATTAGTCTGCATGTCATAGCAGAGAATGAGGCTTCACGTCAGCCACCACTGCAACAGTCCATTGGCATATATTTAGGCAAAGCACACAGGCAGAGGAGAGAGGTCCCGTAGCAGAGGATCTGGCTTCATGTCAGCAGAGAATCAGTCTGCATGTCATAGCAGAAAATCAGGCTTCACGTCAGCCACCACTGCAACAGTCCATTGTCAGATATTTAGGCCCAGCACCCAGGCAGAGGAGAGAGGTCCCGTAACAGAGGATCTGGCTTCATGTCAGCAGAGAATCAGTCTGCATGTCATAGCAGAATATCAGGCTTCACGTCAGCCACCACTGCAACAGTCCATTGTCAGATATTTAGGCCCAGCACCCAGGCAGAGGAGAGAGGTCCCGTAACAGAGGATCTGGCTTCATGTCAGCAGAGAATTAGTCTGCATGTCATAGCAGAGAATCAGGCTTCACGTCACCCAACATTGGAACAGTCCATTGGCATATATTTAGGCCCCGGCACCCAGACAGAGGAAAGGTTAATTTAACTTTGGGTAGCCTCGCAATATAATGGTAAAATGAAAATAAAAATAGGATTGAATGAGGAAGTGCCCTGGAGTCCAATAATATATGGTTAAGGGGAGGTAGTTATTGTCTAATCTGGACAAGGGACGGACAGGTCCTGTGGGATCCATGTCTGGTTCATTTTTATGAAAGTCAGCTTGTCCACATTGGCTGTAGACAGGCGGCTGCGTTTGTCTGTAATGACGCCCCCTGTCGTGCTGAATACACGTTCAGACAAAACGCTGGCCGCCGGGCAGGCCAGCACCTACAAGGCATAAAAGGCTAGCTCTGGCCACGTGGACAATTTAGAGACCCAGAAGTTGAATGGGGCCGAACCATCAGTCAGTACGTGGAGGGGTGTGCACACGTACTGTTCCACCATGTTAGTGAAATGTTGCCTCCTGCTAACACGTTGCGTATCAAGTGGTGGTGCAGTTAGCTGTGGCATGTTGACAAAAGTTTCCAACATCTCTGCCATGCTAACCCTGCCCTCAGAGGAGCTGGCCGTGACACAGCTGCCTTGGCGACCTCTTGCTCCTCCTCTGCCTTGGCCTTGGGCTTCCACTTGTTCCCCTGTGACATTTGGGAATGCTCTCAGTAGCGCGTCTACCAACGTGCGCTTGTACTCGCGCATCTTCCTATCACGCTCCAGTGCAGGAAGTAAGGTGGGCACATTGTCTTTGTAGCGTGGATCCAGCAGGGTGGCAACCCAGTAGTCCGCACAGGTTAAAATGTGGGCAACTCTGCTGTCGTTGCGCAGGCACTGCAGCATGTAGTCGCTCATGTGTGCCAGGCTGCCCAGGGGTAAGGACAAGCTGTCCTCTGTGGGAGGCGTATCGTCATCGTCCTGCCTTTCCCCCCAGCCACGCACCAGTGATGGACCCGAGCTGCGTTGGGTGCCACCCCGCTGTAACCATGCTTCATCCTCATCCTTCTCCACCTCCTCCTCATCCTCGTCCTCCTCGTCCTCCAGTAGTGGGCCCTGGCTGGCCACATTTGTACCTGGCCTCTGCTGTTGCCAAAAACCTCCCTC
Source organism: Bufo gargarizans (assembly GCF_014858855.1). Lineage (NCBI taxonomy): Eukaryota > Metazoa > Chordata > Amphibia > Anura > Bufonidae > Bufo > Bufo gargarizans. The sequence goes on from NC_058082.1 coordinate 452,414,398, forward strand.
TGAGTCACTTCGAAGAGACTGGCCTGAAAGTGCTAAAAATGACCCCTCTTCCTCCTCCTCCTCCTCCTCCTGGGCCACCTCCTCTTCCATCATCGCCCTAAGTGTTTTCTCAAGGAGACATAGAAGTTGTATTGTAATGCTGATAACGGCGTCATCGCCACTGGCCATGTTGGTGGAGTACTCGAAACAGCGCAACAGGGCACACAGGTCTCGCATGCAGGCCCAGTCATTGGTGGTGAAGTGGTGCTGTTCTGTAGTGCGACTGACCCGTGCGTACTGCAGCTGAAACTCCACTATGGCCTGCTGCTGCTTGCACAGTCTGTCCAGCATGTGCAAGGTGGAGTTCCACCTGGTGGGCACGTCGCATATGAGGCGGTGAGTGGGAAGGCCGAAGTTACGCTGTAGCGCAGACAGGCGAGCAGCAGCAGGATGTGAACGCCGGAAGCGCGAACAGATGGCCCGCACTTTATGCAGCAGCTCTGACATGTTGGGGTAGTTGTGAATGAACTTCTGCACCACCAAATTCAGCACATGCGCCAAGCAAGGGATGTGCGTCAAATTGGCTAGTCCCAGAGCTGCAACGAGATTTCGCCCATTATCACACACCACCAGGCCGGGCTTGAGGCTCACCGGCAGCAACCACTCGTCGGTCTGTTGTTCTATACCCCGCCATAACTCCTGTGCGGTGTGGGGCCTGTCCCCCAAACATATGAGTTTCAGAATGGCCTGCTGACGTTTACCCCAGGCTGTGCTGAAGTTGGTGGTGAAGGTGTGTGGCTGACTGGATGAGCAGGTGGAAGAAGAGGAGGAGGAAGCCGAGAAGGAGGAGGTGGCAACAGGAGGCAAAGAATGTTGCCCTGCGATTCTTGGCGCCGGAAGGACATGCGCCAAACAGCTCTCCGCCTGGGGCCCAGCTGCCACTACATTTACCCAGTGTGCAGTTAGGGAGATATAGCGTCCCTGGCCGTGCTTACTGGTCCACGTATCTGTGGTTAGGTGGACCTTGCTACAGATGGCGTTGCGCAGTGCACACTTGATTTCATCGGATACTTGGTTGTGCAGGGAAGGCACGGCTCTCTTGGAGAAGTAGTGGCGGCTGGGAACAACATACTGTGGGACAGATAGCGACATGAGCTGTTTGAAGCTGTCTGTGTCCACCAGCCTAAATGACAGCATTTCATAGGCCAGTAGTTTAGAAATGCTGGCATTCAGGGCCAGGGATCGAGGGTGGCTAGGTGGGAATTTACGCTTTCTCTCAAATGTTTGTGAGATGGAGAGCTGAACGCTGCCGTGTGACATGGTTGAGACGCTTGGTGACGGAGGTGGTGGTGGTGTTGGTGGTACATCCCCTGTTTGCTGGGCGGCAGGTGCCAACGTTCCTCCAGAGGCGGAGGAAGAGGCCGAGGTGGCAGCAGCAGAAGAGGCCGAGGCGGCAGCAGCAGAAGAGGTAGCAGGGGGAGCCTGAGTGACTTCCTTGGTTTTAAGGTGTTTACTCCACTGCAGTTCATGCTTTGCATGCAGGTGCCTGGTCATGCAGGTTGTGCTCAGGTTCAGAACGTTAATGCCTCGCTTCAGGCTCTGATGGCACAGCGTGCAAACCACTCGGGTCTTGTCGTCAGCACATTGTTTGAAGAAGTGCCATGCCAGGGAACTCCTTGAAGCTGCCTTTGGGGTGCTCGGTCCCAGATGGCGGCGGTCAGTAGCAGGCGGAGTCTCTTGGCGGCGGGTGTTCTGCTTTTGCCCACTGCTCCCTCTTTTGCTACTCTGTTGGCTCGGTCTCACCACTGCCTCTTCCTCCGAACTGTGAAAGTCAGTGGCACGACCTTCATTCCATGTGGGGTCTAGGACCTCATCGTCCCCTGCATCGTCTTCCACCCAGTCTTGATCCCCGACCTCCTGTTCAGTCTGCACACTGCAGAAAGACGCAGCAGTTGGCACCTGTGTTTCGTCATCATCAGAGACATGCTGAGGTGGTATTCCCATGTCCTCATCATCAGGAAACATAAGTGGTTGTGCGTCAGTGCAGTCTATGTCTTCCACCGCTGGGGAAGGGCTAGGTGGATGCCCTTGGGAAACCCTGCCAGCAGAGTCTTCAAACAGCATAAGAGACTGCTGCATAACTTGAGGCTCAGACAGTTTCCCTGGTATGCATGGGGGTGATGTGACAGACTGATGGGTTGGTTTTCAGGCGCCATCTGTGCGCTTTCTGCAGAAGACTGGATGGGAGATAATGTGAATGTGCTGGATCCACTGTCGGCCACCCAATTGACTAATACCTGTACCTGCTCAGGCCTTACCATCCTTAAAACGGCATTGGGCCCCACCATATATCGCTGTAAATTCTGGCGGCTACTGGGACCTGAGGTAGTTGGTACACTAGGATGTGTGGATGTGGCAGAACGGCCACGTCCTCTCCCAGCACCAGAGGGTCCACTAACACCACCACGACCATGTCCACGTCCGCGTCCCTTACTAGATGTTTTCCTCATTGTTATGGTTCACCACAACAACAAAAATATTATTTGGCCGAATGTATTGTATTCAATTTCAGCTGAATATAAATTTGAGGCCTAGTATTTAGGCGCTGGGTGACCGGTATGGATTTACTGACAGAATTAGACTTGGAAATGCACAGTAGCGTGTGTGTGAAGTTATTCTGAATGACCCTATGTGCACCTTGAATATTATATACCCTTTTAGGGATAGATTTCAAATAGCTCTGATATAGCAGAAAACACTAAATTATGAAATTGCTAAATTGGGAATTGTATTTCAACCCTGAACAAAAAATGTGCTTTGACGGACACTAAATAACTTGCCCAGCCACAACAGTACAGCGGTAACGACAGATTTAGCGGGATATAAATTTGAGGCCTAGTATTTAGGCGCTGGGTGACCGGTATGGATTTACTAACAGAATTAGACTTGGAAATGCACAGTAGCGTGTGTGTGAAGTTATTCTGAATGACCCTATGTGCACCTTGAATATTATATACCCTTTTAGGGATAGATTTAAAATAGCTCTGATATAGCAGAAACCACTAAATTATGAAATTGCTAAATTGGGAATTGTATTTCAACCCAGAACAAAAAATGTGCTTTGACGGACACTAAATAACTTGCCCAGCCACAACAGTACAGCGGTAACGACAGATTTAGCGGGATATAAATTTGAGGCCTAGTATTTAGGCGCTGGGTGACCGGTATGGATTTAGTGACAGAATTAGACTTGGAAATGCACAGTAGCGTGTGTGTGAAGTTATTCTGAATGACCCTATGTGCACCTTGAATATTATATACCCTTTTAGGGATAGATTTCAAATAGCTCTGATATAGCAGAAACCACTAAATTATGAAATTGCTAAATTGGGAATTGTATTTCAACCCAGAACAAAAAATGTGCTTTGACGGACACTAAATAACTTGCCCAGCCACAACAGTACAGCGGTAACGACAGATTTAGCGGGATATAAATTTGAGGCCTAGTATTTAGGCGCTGGGTGACCGGTATGGATTTAGTGACAGAATTAGACTTGGAAATGCACAGTAGCGTGTGTGTGAAGTTATTCTGAATGACCCTATGTGCACCTTGAATATTATATACCCTTTTAGAGATAGATTTCAAATAGCTCTGATATAGCAGAAACCACTAAATTATGAAATTGCTAAATTGGGAATTGTATTTCAACCCTGAACAAAAAATGTGCTTTGACGGACACTAAATAACTTGCCCAGCCACAACAGTACAGCGGTAACGACAGATTTAGCGGGATATAAATTTGAGGCCTAGTATTTAGGCGCTGGGTGACCGGTATGGATTTACTAACAGAATTAGACTTGGAAATGCACAGTAGCGTGTGTGTGAAGTTATTCTGAATGACCCTATGTGCACCTTAAATATTATATACTCTTTTAGGGATAGATTTCAAATAGCTCTGATATAGCAGAAACCACTAAATTATGAAATTGCTAAATTGGGAATTGTATTTCAACCCTGAACAAAAAATGTGCTTTGACGGACACTAAATAACTTGCCCAGCCACAACAGTACAGCGGTAACAACAGATTTAGCGGGATATAAATTTGAGGCCTAGTATTTAGGCACTGGGTGACCGTTATGGATTTACTAACAGAATAAGACTTGGAAATGCACAGTAGCGTGTGTGTGTGAAGTTATTCTGAATGACCCTATGTGCACCTTGAATATTATATACCCTTTTAGGGATAGATTTCAAATAGCTCTGATATAGCAGAAACCACTAAATTATGAAATTGCTAAATTGGGAATAGTATTTCAACCCTGAACAAAAAATGTGCTTTGACGGACACTAAATAACTTGCCCAGCCACAACAGTACAGCGGTAACGACAGATTTAGCGGGATATAAATTTGAGGCCTAGTATTTAGGCGCTGGGTGACCGGTATGGATTTACTAACAGAATAAGACTTGGAAATGCACAGTAGCGTGTGTGTGAAGTTATTCTGAATGACCCTATGTGCACCTTGAATATTATATACTCTTTTAGGGATAGATTTCAAATAGCTCTGATATAGCAGAAACCACTAAATTATGAAATTGCTAAATTGGGAATTGTATTTCAACCCTGAACAAAAAATGTGCTTTGACGGACACTAAATAACTTGCCCAGCCACAACAGTACAGCGGTAACGACAGATTTAGCGGGATATAAATTTGAGGCCTAGTATTTAGGCACTGGATGACCGTTATGGATTTACTAACAGAATAAGACTTGGAAATGCACAGTAGCGTGTGTGTGTGAAGTTATTCTGAATGACCCTATGTGCACCTTGAATATTATATACCCTTTTAGGGATAGATTTCAAATAGCTCTGATATAGCAGAAACCACTAAATTATGAAATTGCTAAATTGGGAATAGTATTTCAACCCTGAACAAAAAATGTGCTTTGACGGACACTAAATAACTTGCCCAGCCACAACAGTACAGCGGTAACGACAGATTTAGCGGGATATAAATTTGAGGCCTAGTATTTAGGCGCTGGGTGACCGGTATGGATTTACTAACAGAATTAGACTTGGAAATGCACAGTAGCGTGTGTGTGAAGTTATTCTGAATGACCCTATGTGCACCTTGAATATTATATACCCTTTTAGGGATAGATTTCAAATAGCTCTGATATAGCAGAAACCACTAAATTATGAAATTGCTAAATTGGGAATTGTATTTCAACCCTGAACAAAAAATGTGCTTTGATGGACACTAAATAACTTGCCCAGCCACAACAGTACAGCGGTAACGACAGATTTAGCGGGATATAAATTTGAGGCCTAGTATTTAGGCGCTGGGTGACCGGTATGGATTTACTAACAGAATTAGACTTGGAAATGCACAGTAGCGTGTGTGTGAAGTTATTCTGAATGACCCTATGTGCACCTTGAATATTATATCCCCTTTTAGGGATAGATTTCAAATAGCTCTGATATAGCAGAAACCACTAAATTATGAAATTGCTAAATTTGGAATTGTATTTCAACCTAGAACAAAAAATGTGCTTTGACGGACACTAAATAACTTGCCCAGCCACAACAGTACAGCGGTAACGACAGATTTAGCGGGATATAAATTTGAGGCCTAGTATTTAGGCGCTGGGTGACCGGTATGGATTTAGTGACAGAATTAGACTTGGAAATGCACAGTAGCGTGTGTGTGAAGTTATTCTGAATGACCCTATGTGCACCTTGAATATTATATACCCTTTTAGGGATAGATTTCAAATAGCTCTGATATAGCAGAAACCACTAAATTATGAAATTGCTAAATTGGGAATTGTATTTCAACCCTGAACAAAAAATGTGCTTTGACGGACACTAAATAACTTGCCCAGCCACAACAGTACAGCGGTAACGACAGATTTAGCGGGATATAAATTTGAGGCCTAGTATTTAGGCGCTGGGTGACCGGTATGGATTTACTAACATAATTAGACTTGGAAATGCACAGTAGCGTGTGTGTGAAGTTATTCTGAATGACCCTATGTGCACCTTGAATATTATATACCCTTTTAGGGATAGATTTCAAATAGCTCTGATATAGCAGAAACCACTAAATTATGAAATTGCTAAATTTGGAATTGTATTTCAACCCAGAACAAAAAATGTGCTTTGACGGACACTAAATAACTTGCCCAGCCACAACAGTACAGTGGTAACGACAGATTTAGCGGGATATAAATTTGAGGCCTAGTATTTAGGCGCTGGGTGACCGGTATGGATTTACTGACAGAATTAGACTGGGATATGGCCAAAAAATAACCACACTATTGCTGGTTAAATGCACTTGGTGTGACAGCTTGACCAACCACACTACTGAGGGTTAAATGCACTTGGTGACGGGCGCAGCTTGCCCCTGATGTAGTATATGGCCAAAAAATGAACAGACTATTGCTGGTTAAATGCACTTGGTGTGACAGCTTGACCAACCACACTACTGAGGGTTAAATGCACTTGGTGACGGGCGCAGCTTGCCCCTGATGTAGTATATGGCCAAAAAATGAACAGACTATTGCTGGTTAAATGCCCTTGGTGTGACAGCTTCACCCTGATGTAGGCTTTAGCCAAAAAACAACCACACCATTGAGGGTTAAATGCACTTGGTGACAGGCGCAGCTTGCCCCTGATGTAGTATATGGCCAAAAAATGAACAGACTATTGCTTGTTAAATGCATTTGGTGTGACAGCTTGACCAACCACACTACTGAGGGTTAAATGCACTTGGTGACGGGCGCAGCTTGCCCCTGATGTAGTATATGGCCAAAAAATTAACAGACTATTGCTGGTTAAATGCACTTGGTGTGACAGCTTGACCAACCACACTACTGAGGGTTAAATGCACTTGGTGACCGGCGCAGCTTGCCCCTGATGTAGTATATGGCCAAAGAATTAACAGACTATTGCTGGTTAAATGCACTTGGTGTGACAGCTTGACCAACCACACTACTGAGGGTTAAATGCACTTGGTGACGGGCGCAGCTTGCCCCTGATGTAGTATATGGCCAAAAAATGAACAGACTATTGCTGGTTAAATGCACTTGGTGTGACAGCTTGACCAACCACACTACTGAGGGTTAAATGCACTTGGTGACGGGCGCAGCTTGCCCCTGATGTAGTATATGGCCAAAAAATGAACAGACTATTGCTGGTTAAATGCACTTGGTGTGACAGCTTGACCAACCACACTACTGAGGGTTAAATGCACTTGGTGACGGGCGCAGCTTGCCCCTGATGTAGTATATGGCCAAAAAATAAACAGACTATTGCTGGTTAAATGCACTTGGTGTGACAGCTTGACCAACCACACTACTGAGGGTTAAATGCACTTGGTGACGGGCGCAGCTTGCCCCTGATGTAGTATATGGCCAAAGAATTAACAGACTATTGCTGGTTAAATGCACTTGGTGTGACAGCTTGACCAACCACACTACTGAGGGTTAAATGCACTTGGTGACCGGCGCAGCTTGCCCCTGATGTAGTATATGGCCAAAGAATTAACAGACTATTGCTGGTTAAATGCACTTGGTGTGACAGCTTGACCAACCACACTACTGAGGGTTAAATGCACTTGGTGACGGGCGCAGCTTGCCCCTGATGTAGTATATGGCCAAAAAATGAACAGACTATTGCTGGTTAAATGCACTTGGTGTGACAGCTTGACCAACCACACTACTGAGGGTTAAATGCACTTGGTGACGGGCGCAGCTTGCCCCTGATGTAGTATATGGCCAAAAAATTAACAGACTATTGCTGGTTAAATGCACTTGGTGTGACAGCTACACCCTGATGTAGGCTTTAGCCAAAAAGCAACCACACCATTGAGGGTTAAATGCACTTGGTGACAGGCGCAGCTTGCCCCTGATGTAGTATATGGCCAAAAAATAAACAGACTATTGCTGGTTAAATGCACTTGGTGTGACAGCTTCACCCTGATGTAGGCTTTTGCCAAAAAACAACCACACCATTGAGGGTTAAATGCACTTGGTCGCAGCTTGTGCTGGCGCACCACAAGACACAAAATGGCCGCCGATCACCCCAGTAAAAAGTGACTGACAAACGGTCTGGGCAGCCTAAAAACAGTGAGCAATTGAATTTCAGCAGCTCAATGATCCACAGCTGCAGATCGATCGATTAATCAAGTCCTTTGGAGGAGTTAATCTGCCTAATCTCGCCCTACTGTCGCAGCCGCAACCTCTCCCTACGCTAATCAGAGCAGAGTGACGGGCGGCGCTATGTGACTCCAGCTTAAATAGAGGCTGGGTCACATGGTGCTCTGGCCAATCACAGCCATGCCAATAGTAGGCATGGCTGTGACGGCCTCTTGGGGCAAGTAGTATGACGTTTGTTGATTGGCTGCTTTGCAGCCTTTCAAAAAGCGCCAAGAAAGCGTCACAAAAGCGCCAAGAAAGCGACGAACACCGAACCCGAACCCGGACTTTTACGAAAATGTCCGGGTTCGGGTCCGTGTCACGGACACCCCAAAATTCGGTACGAACCCGAACTATACAGTTCGAGTTCGCTCATCCCTAACTTTTATACATCTATGTTTGGGAGTATAATACATATTTATATGGTAGAATTGCCTACAGGACTTGATTATTGGAGCACACTTCCTTTGCAGCTGTGACTAAAGAGTGCAAACTACAAGAGGAATAGAAAAAACAAATGCTCTGATTAATGTGCCTGTGTTTTCTTCTACGCTTGTGAGTACAATCTTTTGCAAGTGTTTGTAAATAGTGACCACAATACTTCACTATTTGTGTGGTTTTTGGGATTCCGCAGGGCTCTTAATGTTTAGAGGATGTCTGTGAGAATCAAAGTTTTACCAGTGTGTATAAAGTTGTATGGCTCTGGGAGAAAGTGGTTACAGATAGGGATTGCGCGGTCCACTGAAATACAGTGAGATTAGCTGTGCCACATCTCCAGTGTAAAGTGTGCGCATCCCAAAAATATCTGTGACATACAGTGTACTTTTTCAATAGACGGTGTCCGCTTCTGACAGCGACCTTACCAGGGCCACATCTGCAGTGTAACATATTGCACTTCAGAAATTGTAATTATATCAAATAAATTATATAAAAAATAATTTTTTAGAAGGTCAGCTCACCAGCAGGCCCTCACCTACAGTGGACATAAAGTCTACACACTGTTAAAATGTCAGGTTTCTGTGAGGTTAAGGTTTCTGTGATGTAAAAAAAAAAATTAGACATAGATAAATCATTCCAGAACTTTTTCCACCTTTAACACCTTAAGGACCCGGCTCATTTTCACATTTTATGTGACCTATAAACTTTATAACTCAATTGAAAAACAAACTGAATTCTTTTAGGTAGAGGGAAGAAAAAAAATATAAAAATAATAATATAGTTGCATAAGTGTGCACACCCTTAAATTAATACTTTGTTGAAGCACCTTTTGATTTTATTACAGCACTCAGTCTTTTGGGGTATGAGTCTATCAGCATGGCACATTTTGACTTGGCAAGATTTGCCCACACTGTCAGATTGCAAGGCCATCTCCTGTGCATAGCCCTCTTCAGATCACCCCACAGATTTTCAATTGGATTCAGGTCTGGCCTCTGGCTGGGCCATTCCAAAACTTTAATCTTCTTCTAGTGAAGCCATTCCTTTGATGATTTGGATGTATGATTTGGGTTGTTGTCAGGCTGAAAGATGAAGTTCCACTTCATGTTCAGTTTTCTAGCAGAAGCCTGAAGGTTTTGTGCCAGTATTGACTGGTATTTGGAACTGTTCATAATTCCCTCTAGCTTAACTAAGGCCCCAGTTCCAGCTGAAGAAAAACAGCCACCACCATGCTTCACTGTGGGTATGGTGTTCTTTTAGTGATGTGCAGCGTTGTTTTTGCGCCAAACATATCTTTTGGAATTAAATAAAAGTTCAACCTTGGTTTCATCAGACCATAACCTTTTCCCACATGCTTTTGGGAGACTTCAGATGTGTTTTTGCAAAATGTAGCCTGGCTTGGATGTTTTTCTTCGTAAGAAAAAGGCTTTCATCTTGCCACTCTACCCCATAGCCCAGACATATGAAGAATACAGGAGATTGTTGTCACATGTACCACACAGCCAGTACTTGCCATATATTTCTGTAGCTCCTTTAATTTTGCTGTAGGCCTCTTGGTAGCCTCCCAGACTAGTTTTCTTCTAGTCTTTTCATCAATTTTGGAAGGACGTCCAGTTCTTGGTAATGTCACTGTTGTGCTATATTTCTTCCACTTGATGATGACTGTCTTCACTCTGTTCCATGGTATAGCTAATGCCTTGGAAATTCTTTTGTAACCTTCTCCTGACTGATACCTTTTAACAATGAGATCCCTCTGATGCTTTGGAAGCTCTCTGTGGATCATGGTTTTTGCTGTGGGATATGACTAAGAAAATTTCAGGAAAGACCAACTAGAGCAGCTGAACTTTATTTTGAGTTAATCAGAGGCACTTTAAATGATGGCAGGTGTATGTTTTTAAATTGAGTTGTACAGTTTATAGGTCACATTAAAGGTGGAAAAAGTTCTAAAAATGATTTATCTTTGTCTATTTTTTTTACATCACAGAAACCTGACATTTTAATAGGGGTGTGTAGACTTTTTATATCCACTGTAATTATACTAAATAGGTAATTTGCGCGCATGCTGCCTTGCTTGGAAGTGATAGCCATAACTGTTTCTCAGACTACCTCTCAGGAATCAAACCCTGATTCTCCGTTACCCATGGTCACTGTGGTTGGTGCGATGAAAATAACATCAAAAGTTGATAGGGCAGACCTCCAAATGGATTGTCGCCATCACGGGGACATGCGATCGCGCCCAGGTTATCTAGAGTCACCAAAGCATCAGCAGGGCCTCGCCCATAATGTTTTAGATGGTGAGATCAGCAGGCCTTGCTCCAAGTGTTTTTGAGGGTCACCAGCAGGCCATCAATCATAATTTGTCAAGGCTGTGTATGATTCCCTCCTTTATGTGTAACAAATGATGTACTATAGTGCCAGTTCCTTGTCATTTTTGGCAGCCCTTTTACTTAGTGCATAGAGTGTAGAAGTCCCACTACCTGAACAATTGTACCACAATATGAATGAGGCCCTCCTTTATGTGATATACATGTTGTATCGGAGGGCGTCTTCCTTGTAATTTTTGGCAGCCCTTTCACTTAGTGCATAGGCTTTATGAGTGTAGGAGTCCCACTACCTGAACAATTGTACCACAATGTGAATGAGGCCCTCCTTTATGTGATATACAGGTTGTATCGGAGTAAGTCTTCCTTGTAATTTTTGGCAGCACTTTCACTTTATATACAAGTAAATATACAGGAAAGAATGTTTCCTAACAATTTTTCCTCTAAAATCAATAGTATCTTTGGTTTTGTGCATATTATTGTCAGTCTGTAAAAGTGGAGTACTACTCAGACAACTTCGTTCCCAGCAGCGACCTTGGAGTCCAAGATGCATCCAGACATCCTCCCCATGCTGTTTCCGTACCATTTCGGTGGTGGTTCCAGCAATTTCTGACCTTTTCCTATAACCCAGACACCCTCCCCTCTTCAGAGCAGGGGTGCCTGATTTAATGCTCGGGTTCGCCCATTGACTTCCATTGTGCTCGGGTGCCTGGTAAAGCATCTGAGCATCCTGAGGTGTTTGGCCCGAGCCCCCGAGCACTATGGTGCTCGATCAACACTGACACTCGATCACATAATAACTGGAATGAGGGAACTACAATACCCTGAAAGATTATCAAAATTAGGGTTATTCACTTTAGAAAAAAGACAACTGAGGGGAGATCTAATTACTATGTATAAATATATCAGGGGTCAGTACAGAGATCTATCCCATCATCTATTTATCCCCAGGACTGTGACTGTGACGAGGGGACATCCTCTGCGTCTGGAGGAAAGAAGGTTTGTACACAAACATAGAAGAGGATTCTTTACGGTAAGAGCAGTGAGACTATGGAACTCTCTGCCTGAGGAGGTGGTGATGGTGAGTACAATAAAGGAATTCAAGAGGGGCCTGGATGTGTTTCTGGAGCGTAATAATATTACAGGCTATAGCTACTAGAGAGGGGTCATTGATCCAGGGAGTTATTCTGATTGCCTGATTGGAGTCGGGAAGGAATTTTTTTCCCCTTAAGTGGGGAAAATTGGCTTCTACGTGACAGTTTTTTTTTGCCTTTCTCTTGATCAACTTGCAGGATAACAGGCCGAACTGGATGGATGGTCTTTTTCCAGCCTTATGTACTATGTTACTATGTTGCATACTGTTTGAATGAAGATTAAATATTTATATGACCATGTACTTTGAAACAAACTATTTTTGTCTTTTTATTAGCTCAGTTTCTTCATTTTAATGGGCAATTCCTACACTGTATGTGGAAAAAAAAAATCTATTTTCAGTTTGACCTTTAGTAATTACACTTCAATTTTAATTACTGAGCTAGAAGTGGACGTCTCACTTTGCATTAAGAGAGCTTGTCGAAATCATTTGCATTGTCATAAAATGGCCTCATAGAAAATTACAAAGAATAGTATGGCCCTGTGATCTGTGAGCTGTAAATGATGTGTTTGCCATATCGGAAGTACATGTACATGTTCTACCTTCTGTTGCATTTGTTTTTAAACTGTTAATACAGTCAAGTAATACAGTCAAGTGTACAGCAATTTCTGACCTTTTCCTATAACCCAGACACCCTCCCCTCTTCAGAGCAGGGGTGCCTGATTTAATGCTCGGGTTTGTTTCATTTTCAGTGATGTGCCATAAACTATATTAACCATTTAGAGCACAAATTGCTTTTGTATAAGTGCATTATACCTTGCTATTACTGGAAGTATTACTGGAAACACGCAGGCATTAATATAATACAATATCCAGTGTTCTCCTTCTATCCCATTGGCTCTACAATTGACATCTATTTTTACGCTAAAAATAGACATTGAACTCTTGGTTCGGAAGAATGTAGATAAGACCTAATTCTCCACTAATCACATAATGGTAATAAGTTGAAATCTCTGTTTCAGGCCTCATGCACATGATCGTATGTACTTTGCGGTCCGCAAAAAATGGATACACAAAAAATACGGATGACGTCCCTGTGCATTCCGTATTTTGTGGTACAGTACAGCTGGCTCCTAATAGAACAGTACTATCCTTGTTCGTAATGCGGACAATAATAGGGCATGTTCTATTTTTTTGCCTAACGGAAATACGGACATACGGAAACGGAATGCACATGGAGTTCTTTCCGGTTTTTTTGCTGACTCATTGAAATGAATGGTTCCATATATGGTCCGCAAAATAAACGGAATGGACACAGAAAGAAAATACTTTTGTGTGCATGAGGCCTACTCTGTAATGCACCTCTGCCCTGATGTTACTTGTGTAAGATAATCAAGTCAGGAGTTACTTGTTGAAAGTAATGGGTCTGGCAATGACAGCCCTACAGAGGAATGGTGCAGTAAAGAAGCGTAAGGAGATTCAGGAGGTATAGGGCAGAACTGAAATTTTACTTGCTCAGAGGAGCAAAACCATAAGGACTGCAATATAGCCACAATTTTGGTTGCTACTGTCTTTACGGTAGAATTACTTGTCAGTTTCACTACAAGAGGCACATAAGCTTAAGGCCCCTTGCAGACGAGCATGTCCGGATTAGGTCTGAATGCGTCCCGGTGCATTGCGGTAAGCCCGCGCGAGTAGGTACACAATTGCAGTCAGTTTTGACTGCGATTGCATTCCGTTGTTCAGTTTTTATCACGCTGGTGCAATGCGTTTTGCGGTACCCAGACCCGAACTTCACTGAAGTTCAGTCTTGGGTTCAAGGTTGTGTAAATTGTAATATTTCCCCTTATAACACGCGTGATAGAAAACTGAATGTTTACAAACAACCTCTCTTAGAAACAATCAGTGAAAAATGCATCGTATCCGCACTTGCTTGCAGATGAGAAGCGTTTTTCACGCAGTCCCATTCTCTTCTATGGGGCCACCGTTGAGTTAAAAATGCAGAATATAGACAATACTGCGATTTTCACACAACGCACAAGTGGTGCGTGGAAAACAATGCTCATGTACACCGACCCATTGAAATGAATGAGTCCAGATTCAGTGTCGGCGCAGTGTGTTCGCATCAGGCATTGCACCCATGTGAAATACTCGCTTGTGTAAAATGGGCCTTACAATTCTGGAATGTATTAGACTGACATAATGCTGTTATGGTTATCCAATACATTCCAGACCTCTAAGGGTTACATAACATCATAAATCAATATAATGCTATTTGACCCCGGCAGTGCTGGGAGTTCAGTTCAGGTGCTCGTCTGAAAGGGGCCTAAGAATACATTTGTACTTGAAACTGTTAGGCCCCTTTCACACGAGATTTCTGCACGGGTGCAATGCGTGAGGTGAACGCATTGCACCCGCACTGAATGCGCACCCATTCATTTCTATGGGGCTGTTCACATGAGTGGTGATTTTCACGCATCACTTGTGCGTTGCGTGAAAATGGCAGCATGCTCCTCTTTGTGCGTTTATTCACATAACGCAGGCCCCATAGAAATGAATGGGGTTGTGTGAATATCGCAAGCATCCGCAAGCAAGTGCGGATGTGGTGCGATTTTCACGCACGGTTGCTAGGTGACGATCGGGATGGGGACCCGATCATTATTATTTTCCCTTATAACATGGTTATAAGGGAAAATAATAGCATTCTGACTCAAAGGTCCTATTCCTCACAAAAGAAGACAGAAGAGAAGCCAGGCTGCGAGAACAAGTGGATCAAGATGAGTTACATTTTTTTTTCTTTATTTTTTAACCCTTCCAGCCCTATTGTACTATGCATTCTGTATTCAGAATGCTATTTTTTTCCCTTATAAATAATAATGATCCATCCCGATCTTCTCCTAGCAACTTGCAGATGCTTGCGATTTTCACGCAGCCCCATTCACTTCTATGGGGCCTGCGTTGAGTGGAAAACGCACAGTATAGAGCATGCTGCGATTTTCACGCAACAGACAAGTGATGCGTGAAAATCACCGCTCATGTGCACAGCCCCATAGAAATGAATGGGTCCGGATTCGGTGCGGGTGCAATGTGTTCACTTCACGCATTGCACCCGCGCGGAAGTCTCGACCGTGTGAAAGGGGCCTAAGTGTTACATAGCATCATAAATCAATATAATGTGTGTGCTGGGAGTTCAGGCAGGGTGCCTTGCTGTGAGTCCGCAGCGAGACACTCGCTCATCTGAAAGGGGCCTTAATGCATCTGTGGAGCATAACATAGTACAACAACATGGAGTCTCTGTGTCTTCATTTGTGATGAGCAAAGTTATAAAAAATTTGATTTGCCTGCTTCACTTAATTTCACAAGCATTTCTTTGTAATTAGCGAGCACAATTGAGATGAACATTGAGGGCTTTCATGGGTTAATATGGCAGAAAAAAAAATAAAAAAATACTCACCTTACCCACTTGATTATGTAGAGGTCACCGTGGCCATCTTGATTGAAGATGCAGAGTGAAATCTTGTGCGGTGACGTGATACGTCACAAAGCGCAAGATTTCACATGGGATCTTCAATCAATGTCACTGTGCGGTTCACTGTGACAGTTGTGGCCATGCAGGCTGGCTGCATGCTCTCTCGTGTACTGGCTGCAGGCTGACACCTGTGTATGCTGGTTTCTTGGGGCTGTATGCTGGCAGCAGTGTTGTGTGTGGACTGGGGCCTGTGTTTGTGTCTCCCCAGGTCCATATCTCTCTGGCTTCTGTCATCTGTGCTGTGCAGGCTGGCTGCTAGTGATGTCCCGAACTATTCACCGGCGAACAGTTCCCGGCGAACATAGCTTGTTTGTGTTCGCCGCGGCGGGCGAACATATGCGATGTTCGGTCCGCCCCCTATACATCATCATTGAGCAAACTTTGACCCTGTACCTCACAGTCAGCAGACACATTCCAGGCAATCAGCAGCAGACCCTCCCTCCCAGACCCACCCACCTCCTGGACAGCATCCATTTTAGATTAATTCGGAAGCTGCATTCTTAGTGAGAGGAGGGAGAGTGTAGCTGCTGCTGATTCAATAGGAAAAGTGTTAGCTAGGGCAGTGTTCTGTGTCCACAGACTCATCTGCTGTAAGGACAGCGTCCTGACAGCAACCCAAAAAGCCCTTTTTAGGGCTGGTACATCAGTCTGCTTTTTTTTTATATGTATACATATATATATATATATATATATATATATATATATATACACATTGCAGTTGCCTGCCCGTGTGTGAGAGGCTGCAGGCTCAGTCACAGACAGTACTGTGTGCACACCATTCATACAGGGTGTCACAGACAATACCTTGCAGATAAAAAAAAATCCATTTATATTATTTCCCTGTGATATAATCGCATTTGCAAGCCAGTGAGTGACTGTGTGGCCCACAGACAGTACTGTGTGGACACCATCCATACAGGGTGTCACAGACAATACCTTGCAGATAAAAAAAAATCCATTTATATTATTTCCCTGTGATATAATCGCATTTACAAGCAAGTGAGTGATTGTGTGGCCCACACACAGTACTGTGTGCACACCATCCATACAGGGTGTCACAGACAATACATTGCAGATAAAAAAAAAAATATATATTTATATTATTTCTCTGCGATATCGCAGTTGCAAGCCAGTGTGTGTCAGGCCCACACAGACTGTACTGTGCCCACTGCCCACCACTTATGTAGGGTGGCACAGTATCTTGCACGCATAGTACCACTTATCTAAAAAAAGAAATGACAGGTAGAGGCAGGGATCCACAGGGGCCGTCGTGGTCATGGTGCTGTGATTTCCACTGGCCCTGGAATAATGCCCAGTGTTCAGGGGTCACATACCTTGAACCCAAAAATTTTGGAGAAAATAGTTGACTGGCTTACACAGGACGCCCAATCTGCAACAGCTTCCGCTAAGAACCTTGACACACCATCCTCCTCCAGCTCAGCTTTGGTCACCTGCTCTCAAGTTACCACTCTCCCGCCCGCCACAACCACCACCACAGCCACCACAGCCTCTTCACTTGATCCCTCAGAGGAGTTATTTACACGTCAGTTGGATAAAATTAGTGATGCACAACCATTATTGCCAGAGGATGTAGATAACAGGGATATGTCTCAGTCAGGCAGCATTACACACATGGACGTACAGTGTGATGATGATGATGATGTTGTACCCACTGCTGCTTCCTTTGCTGAGGTGTCAGACACAAGTGAAGTGGTTGATGATGACGATGCATCCGTGGATGCCACGTGGGTGCCTGCTCGAAGAGAAGAAGAAGAGGGGGAAAGTTAAGAAGGGGAGACAGAGAGAAGGAGGAGACAAGTTGGAAGCAGGGGGAGGTCATCGCAAGGAGCTAGTGGCACAGTCAGACAGCATGTATCGGCACCCAGGGTCAGCCAGACAGCACGCCAATCAATGCATGCTGTTGCCACCACTAGAATGCCGTCATTGCAAAGCTCAGCAGTGTGGCATTTTTTTTGTGTCTGCCTCTGATAACAGCAATGCCATTTGCAACCTGTGCCAAAAGAAACTGAGTCGTGGGAAGTCCACCCACCTCGTACAACTGTTTTGCGAAGGCACATGATCTCACATCACAAACGCCAATGGGATCAACACATAAGTACAAGCAGCACACAAGCTCAAAGCTACCATCCTCCTCCTGGTCCAGCATCCTCAGCCACGTCAATCACTGCTGTCTTCCTTGCCCCCTCTCAACCACCTGCCACTCCGCCTCTCACCTTCAGCAGTTCCATCTCATCTGCCCACAGTCAGGTGTCTGTAAAGGAAATCTTTGAGCGTAAGAAGCCAATGTCACAGAGTCACCCCCTTGTCTGACAGTTGGCTTGACGGAACTCTTAGCCCGCCAACTTTTACCATACCAGCTGGTGGAGTCTGAGGCCTTCAAAAAATGTGTCGCTATTGGGACACCACAATGGAAGGTACCCGGACAATTTTTTTTTTCAAAAATGGCAATCCCAAACCTCTACTCAGTGATTGAAAAGGAAGTCATGGCATCTCTGGCATACAGTGTTGGGGCAAGGGTCCATCTGTCCACTGATACCTGGTCTGCAAAGCACGGTCAGGGCAGGTATATCACGTACACTGCACATTGGGTCAACCTGCTGACGGCTTCCAAGCATGGAATGTGTGGCTCTGTAGCGGAGTTGGTGATACCGCCACGACTCGCAGGCAGGCTTACTACCACTTCCTCTACTCCTCCTACTCCATCCTCTTCGATAACCTCCTTGGCTGAGTCCTCTTCTGCTGCGGCGTCTGGCTGTACATCAACTGAATCCCCTTAGCTCCCCATGGGCTATTCCAAATCCCGGATACGACAGTGTCACGCTGTCTTGGGGTTGACTTGCCTGAAAGCAGAGCGCCACACTGGACCAGCACTCCTGTCCGCCCTGAACGCACAGGTGGATAAGTGGCTGACCCCGCACCAACTGGAGATCGGCAAAGTGGTGTGTGCGACAATGGAAGCCATTTGTTGGTGGCATTGAATTTGGGCAAGTTGTCACATGTGCCGTGCATGGCACATGTGTTGAATCTCATCGTACAACGCTTTGTGTCTAAGTACCCAGGCTTACAGGACTTCCTCAAGCAGGCCAGGAAGGTGTGTGGCCATTTCAGGCGTTCCTACACGGCCATGACACACTTTTCAGACATTCAGCGACAAAACAACATGCCAGTGAGGCGCTTGATTTGCGACAGCCCGACACGTTGGAATTCAACACTCCTAATGTTTGACCACCTGCTCCAACAAGAAAAAGCCGTTAATGAGTATTTGTATGACCGGGGTGCTAGGACAGCCTCTGCGGAGCTGGGAATTTTTTTGCCACGTTACTGGACGCTCATGAGCAATGCCTGTATGCTCATGCGTCCTTTTGAGGAGGTGACAAACCTAGTCAGTCGCACCGAAGGCACCATCAGCGACCTCATCCCATTTGTTTTCTTCCTGGAGCGTGCTGGATCAGGCTGTAGATGAGCATGAAGAGGAAGAGTTGTGGTCACCATCACCACCAGAAACAGCATTGTCATCATCGCTTGCCGGACCTGCGGCAATGCTGCAAGAGGAGTATGAGGAAGAGGAGTCAGAGGAGAAATATGGCTTTGAGGAGGAGGAAGACCAACCAGAGCAGGGGACCCTCGTATAAAAAGGATGAAGGAGAACGACCTGTACTGGGTGGCCATGCTACTAGACCCCCGGTATAAGCAGAAAGTGGCGGACATGTTACCAAATTACCAAAAGTCCTAAAGGATGCAGCAGTTCAAAACCAAACTAAAAAAATATGCTTTACACAGCTTATAAAGGGGATGTCACAGCACAACGGGAATCTAACTGGGGAAGAGGTGAAAGTAATCCTCCTCCTACCACGACCACGGTGGCAAGGACAGGACGCTTTACAGATGTGTTGTTGATGGAGGACATGCAGAGCTTTTTCAGTCCTATACATCGACACAGCCCTTCGGGATCCAGCCTTAGAGAATGACTCGACTGACAGGTGTCAGACTACCTTGCCTTAACTGCAGATATCGACACTCTGAGAAGCGATGAACCCCTTGACTACTGTGTGTGCAGGCTTGACCTGTGGCCTGAGCTATCCCAGTTTGTGATAGAACTTCTGACCTGCCCCTCTTCAAGTGTCCTGTCAGAAAGGACCTTCAGAGCAGCAGGAGGCATTGTCACTGACAAAAGAAGTCGCCTCGGTCAAAAAAGTGTTGATTACCTCACCTTCATTAAGATGAATGAGGCATGGATCCCGAAGGGATACGTTTGACTAATAAAAGGCCTAATGACATTCCTTGGCCTCAAAATGGTCCCCATGCTGCTGTATTTAATGTCTGCATACCGGATGACTTTCGTGAATTCTCCGCCACCAACTAGGGTTCAAGCCGCAATGTTTTAGTCACCTTTCTGCCTGGAAAACATCAATTTTCCGGCCGCTGCTACATTAGCGGCTGCAACAATAACATCATTTTTCAGGCATGTGTACATGCCAAATTTTTCCGGCCTCTGGTGCTGCACTGTCGCTGCAAAAACAAACCCCCCCCCCAAAAAGGCACATACAAGTGTCGATTCCCCTTCGTGATCGTTACCTGTTGTGGTGAAGGGGCTTGCGTATCACAATGAAGCGATCATCACCTCTATGAGTGTGTTGGCAATGTTGCCACACCCCAGATGATAAGGCCTTTGCTTCATTATGATCAGACCAAAAGCGATCGACTGGATAATTTTTCATAGAAAAACATTAACTTTTATTTATTTTTTAAGTTGTATGGGTTTTTAATACATAAAATAAAAAAAATCATTTGCCATGGAGCCCCCTCCGGCATGCTACAATCCAGGTGTTAGTCCCCTTGAAAAAACTTTTCCATCACTACTGTGGCTAGAAAGAGTCCCTGTGGGTTTTAAAATTCGTCTGCCTATTGAAGTCAATGGTAGTTCGCTCGGTTCGCCCGTTCGCGAACATTTGCAGAAATTTGCGTTATCCGTTCGCAAATGGAAAAATTTATGTTTGCGACATCTCTAATGGGGAATTATATATATATATAACAAAAAAGTGTAAAACAACTGAAAATATGTCATATACTAGGTTCTTCAAAATAGCCACTTTTTGCTTTGATTACTGCTTTGCACACTCTTGGCATTCTCTTGATGAGCTTCAAGAGGTAGTCACCTGAAATGGTCTTCCAACAGAAGGAGTTCCCAGAGATGCTTAGCACTTGTTGGCCCTTTTGCCTTCACTCTGCGGTCCAGCTCACCCCAAACCATCTCTATTGGGTTCAGGTCCGGTGACTGTGGAGGCCAGGTCATCTGGCGCAGCACCCCATCACTCTCCTTTATGATCAAATAGCCCTTACACAGCCTGGAGGTGTGTTTGGGGTCATTGTCCTGTTGAAAAATAAACTATGGTCCAACTAAACGCAAACTGGATGGAATAGCATGCCGCTGTAAGATGCTATGGTAGCCATGCTAGTTCAGTATGCCTTCAATTTTGAATAAATCCCCAACAGTGTCACCAGCAAAGCACCCCCACACCATCACACCTCCTCCTCCATGCTTCACGGTGGGAACCAGGCATGTAGAGTCCATCTGTTCACCTTTTCTGCGCGTCGCACAAAGACACGGTGGTTGAAACCAAAGATCTCAAATTTGGACTCATCAGACCAAAGCACAGATTTCCACTGGTCTAATGTCCATTCCTTGTGTTCTTTAGCCCAAACAAGTCTCTTCTGCTTGTTGGCTGTCCTTAGCAGTGGTTTCCTAGCAGATATTCTATCATGAAGGCCTGATTCACAAAGTCTCCTCTTAACAGTTGTTCTAGAGATGTGTCTGCTGCTAGAACTCTGTGTGGCATTGACCTGGTCTCTAATCTGAGCTGCTGTTAACCTGCGATTTCTGAGGCTGGTGACTCGGATGAACTTATCCTCCGCAGCAGAGGTGACTCTTGGTCTTCCTTTCCTGGGGCGGTCCGCATGTGAGCCAGTTTCTTTGTAGCGCTTGATGGTTTTTGTGACTGCACTTGGGGACACTTTCAAAGTCTTCCCAATTTTTCGGACTGACTGACCTTCATTTCTTAAAGTAATGATGGCCACTCATTTTTCTTTACTTAGCTGCTTTTTTCTTGCCATAATACAAATTCTAACAGTCTATTCAGTAGGACTATCAGCTGTGTATCCACCTGACTTCTCCACAACGCAACTGATGGTCCCAACCCCATTTATAAGGCAAGAAATCCACTTATTAAACCTGACAGGGCACACTTGTGAAGTGAAAACCATTTCAGGTGACTACCTCTTGAAGCTCAACAAGAGAATGCCAAGAGTGTGCAAAGCAGTAATCAAAGCAAAAGGTGGCTACTTTAAGGAACCTAGAATATGACATATTTTCAGTTGTTTCACACTTTTTTGTTATGTATATAATTCCACATGTGTTAATCCATAGTTTTGATGCCTTCAGTGTGAATCTACAATTTTCATAGTCATGAAAATAAAGAAAAGATACGAGATGTGCAGCACCTAAAACTACAGATACTGGAAGCCTGTGCTAGCATTTCTCCTGCAGTGTTGCTATAAGTGTATGAAGAGTGGGAGAAGAGGGTTGCATTGACAATCCAACACAATGGGCAGCACATTGAACATATTTTATAAGTGGTCAGAAACTTGTAAATAACTCATGATAGAATAAAGTTACGTTAAAACCAAACACACCATTGTTTTTCTTGTGAAATTCCCAATAAGTTGTAAGTGAGTAAGTGATGTGTCACATGACCCTCTTCCTATTGAAAAAAACAAAAGTTGGATTCAAAATGTCCGACTTCAAAATGGTCACCCCCCATCTTGAAAAGTTTCCCCCCTCACATATACTAATGTGCCACAAACAGGAAGTTA
Organism: Bufo gargarizans; assembly: GCF_014858855.1. Taxonomy (NCBI): domain Eukaryota; kingdom Metazoa; phylum Chordata; class Amphibia; order Anura; family Bufonidae; genus Bufo; species Bufo gargarizans. The sequence continues at coordinate 452,436,847 of NC_058082.1, forward strand.
ATATCACCAACCATTCCCATTTTAATAAGGTGTATCCATATAAATGGCCCACCCTGTATATCACTATATTCTAAATATTAGTGAATTTTCAAAGTACCTATATTCGCGATAAAAATTCACAATTCGAATATTCATGATCAGCACTACTAACCAGAAGTATTAGTAGTAGGCTACAGTTGTCCTTGCTGGCTTCGTAAAGGCACAACATTATGATTGGGAAGAAAGAGGATGAGATTATGTATTGGATGGCTCACTTTTCCTCTCACTCACACTGTGCCATGGAGCCAGTAGTCACAGCATTCCTCCTGCTCCTCCTCCATGCAGCATCAAAGAAGGCTTTAAGTAGAGTCCTCTCAGTCTTCAATGCCCCTTCCTAGTGGGGTGCCTTACTTTTTTCTAAGAAGTTGCAAGAAAACCCCACCACGCCCTATGGCAGATAGTTTAGGGAGTCTCCCTTTTGGCGACTTGTGTGAGCCCTCATAGTTTGGCCTTCCCTAAGAAGGAAGTTGAGGATGAGGCTACAGACCCCATGCAAACCTGTGTTGATGGTGGTGGTAACAGTGGCACCTGTAGACACGAAATTGGCGGTGGGGGCAGCGACAGTGGCAGTCGGGGAAAATGCACAGCAAGGGAGGGGAGTCCAGCAGCCCATCATGAGATATCTATAAATTTTGGCCATGAAAAAACTTTTCTCCACCAGCAATTAACTTGTCTACAAGCTGAATTCCCACCTGGCCACATGGCTGTTGGTGTAGTCGCTGTAGTACCATTGTAGCAGCATTGAATTTTTACATGGCTGAGAATGCGGGCCACTTATTATGAATCTCACTGTTTATGAAGCTACACTCTGCGGTGGACACTTTGAGCAGCTGTTACAGGCTGGAACAGTAGATGTCTTTCACATGCCACTGGGGTGTTAGAATGGAATGGAAAGCTCCATTCTACCTAAGTACAACTCTGCCATGTTTGCTGCCACCTGCTGGTGATCCAGGCACATTACACGTGAACATAACAGTTGCAAACAACAAATAGAGTATCGCTTGATTCTTTTACTGGTTGTTCTTTTTGGCATGTTCTGTATGTAGATTGCACTTAACATTTTAACCATGTTTATTTAATATAGCATTGTATGCATCACATATTTGTCCATTTGTGGTTCATTAATTAGTTTTACCAATAATATTTTTATTTAGTTAAGTTTTGCAAGGCTATTTTTTGGATCTCTTAAAAGGCAGTTGTACTGCAGTGGAAACATAAAACTCTAGCTCTGCACACTTCAATCAGAAAATGTATTTATTGTTAAAATTCAATATTCATATAATTTTTTTGTTGCATTTTGGGTGATTTTATTTGTCCATCTGTAGTAATCAACACAGAAACTTAAAATCTCCTAATTGGAAAACGTAACCTATAGTCAGTTTATTATTGCTGTTAAGGGAACATGTTATTTGAAGTGTAATGCTCATGATATTAGAAGATATAGAATTGGGATAACAGTATGGTAGGTAGGTTATAAATATGCAATAATAATCTTTATTTATATAGCGCCAACATATTCCACAGCACTTTACAGTTCAGGGGTTCATGTACAAATCTCATAAAAACATAGCAAAAGACAAGTTAACAATTATAACAAGAGGAATGAGGGCCCTGCTCCCAATGCCCTGCTTACAATCTATGCACTAAAAATGTTTTGATGGAAGTATCCTTGATATTGTACCTAATATTGTTTGTGTTAACACGTGTATGAACTTGGTCCTTTTTTCATTTTAAGGGTGTCAGTAACTATTCTCTATCCATCATCAGATGTACACAGTTAATGTGACTGGCCATAGCCAACTATGGATAAGTTATACCCCAGAGCTGGCTAAGGCTCTGGAATTTCCTAAAAGATCAATTGATTGTAAAGGAATCCACTAATCCAAAGGAATAAAAGGTTCTAAAATCATTATTGTGTGCATTATTTCAGCTCCCTTTGACACATCTGCCTTCCAAATTTATAGACATAGTATATTGACCAACCAGTAAAATGGTCATAAGATGTCACTTGGCTACTTATCCTGTCACTCATCAGATATAAAAAGCTTTATATAATATATATATATATATATATATATATATATGTGCTTGGAAACCTAGAGCTTTATCGTTTGGCACATTATTATCAGAAATTGAAACTTACCAGAACATTACTGGCAAATACTTCCATCATGCTCCAAAAATAATAGGAATGCCTATTGATCGAGATAGAGTTCATGGCAAATGGATATATTAACGAAAGTGAGCGCATACTGTTGCTAAAATGCAGACAGCAGACTACATGCTGAAAAATGTGCCACAAGGTGATCCAGATAGAGTTAGTCCTGAGATGGATAAATTATCCAGCGCTAGAAATGATCACTACAGAATAAAATAACATTAGCCGCTGTATCAGTTTTTATCAGTGTAGATACATGAACTAGCAAAGCTAATTTAGCTTTCTGTCACTTGTACACTGTTTGCAGATACTATATTGTGTTGTTTGGAATGCATGTGAAATATAGAAGGATCCTTAGAGAATATTCTTCTGGGGAATCAAGACAATGTGTCTGTGTGTTTTCCTTATGTGTCTTCTGCATTCAATCGTCTTTGCAGTGATTCACTGGAAGAACAGTTACATTTAATTAATCCCCTGTCATGCAACTGAGCAGGCCTGCAGTACATTGATTTGAAGACATTCATGGATATAGACAGAGTAACCATTTCCCTCCTAAACACGTCACTGTTATTTCCTACACAAAAGACCAAGTTATGCTCACTGGAAAAGTCTATTGAAATGCTCCATCCTCACCAAGATATAATATATATAGGGGGAAAAGAACAATAAACACATTATTGCAGAAGAAATAAAGATGACATGAAAGCAAAATAGGGTTATATCAGAGATCATGAAAATTTTGTGACTGCCAGAACCACAAATTTGGCATGGACTTACAAAAACCGAAGTTTGAAGGGCATCACATGGAAACATTAAGCCACAAATAGTGATGCAATGCTCATGCAAAAGACTGTATTAATGAAAGTGAATACAGCTCTTAATTAGAGTTGAGCGAACACCTGGATGTTCGGGTTCGAGAAGTTCGGCCGAACATCCCGGAAATGTTCGGGTTCGGGATCCGAACCCGATCCGAACTTCGTCCCGAACCCGAACCCCATTGAAGTCAATGGGGACCCGAACTTTTCGGCACTAAAAAGGCTGTAAAACAGCCCAGGAAAGAGCTAGAGGGCTGCAAAAGGCAGCAACATGTAGGTAAATCCCCTGCAAACAAATGTGGATAGGGAAATGAATTAAAATAAAAATTAAATAAATAAAAATTAACCAAAATCAATTGGAGAGAGGTTCCATAGCAGAGAATCTGGCTTCCCGTCACCCACCACTGGAACAGTCCATTCTCAGATATTTAGGCCCCGGCACCCAGGCAGAGGAGAGAGGTCCCGTAACAGAGAATCTGTCTTCATGTCAGCAGAGAATTAGTCTGCATGTCATAGCAGAGAATGAGGCTTCACGTCAGCCACCACTGCAACAGTCCATTGGCATATATTTAGGCCCAGCACCCAGGCAGAGGAGGGAGGTCCCGTAACAGAGAATCTGTCTTCATGTCAGCAGAGAATTAGTCTGCATGTCATAGCAGAGAATGAGGCTTCACGTCAGCCACCACTGCAACAGTCCATTGGCATATATTTAGGCCCAGCACACACACAGGCAGAGGAGAGAGGTCCCGTAACAGAGAATCTGGCTTCATGTCAGCAGAGAATCAGTCTGCATGTCATAGCAGAGAATGAGGCTTCACGTCAGCCACCACTGCAACAGTCCATTGGCATATATTTAGGCCCAGCACCCAGGCAGAGGAGGGAGGTCCCGTAACAGAGAATCTGTCTTCATGTCAGCAGAGAATTAGTCTGCATGTCATAGCAGAGAATGAGGCTTCACGTCAGCCACCACTGCAACAGTCCATTGGCATATATTTAGGCCCAGCACACACACAGGCAGAGGAGAGAGGTCCCGTAACAGAGAATCTGGCTTCATGTCAGCAGAGAATCAGTCTGCATGTCATAGCAGAGAATGAGGCTTCACGTCAGCCACCACTGCAACAGTCCATTGGCATATATTTAGGCCCAGCACACACACAGGCAGAGGAGAGAGGTCCCGTAACAGAGAATCTGTCTTCATGTCAGCAGAGAATTAGTCTGCATGTCATAGCAGAGAATGAGGCTTCACGTCAGCCACCACTGCAACAGTCCATTGGCATATATTTAGGCCCAGCACACACACAGGCAGAGGAGAGAGGTCCCGTAACAGAGAATCTGGCTTCATGTCAGCAGAGAATCAGTCTGCATGTCATAGCAGAGAATGAGGCTTCACGTCAGCCACCACTGCAACAGTCCATTGGCATATATTTAGGCCCAGCACACACACAGGCAGAGGAGAGAGGTCCCGTAACAGAGAATCTGGCTTCATGTCAGCAGAGAATCAGTCTGCATGTCATAGCAGAGAATGAGGCTTCACGTCAGCCACCACTGCAACAGTCCATTGGCATATATTTAGGCCCAGCACACACACAGGCAGAGGAGAGAGGTCCCGTAACAGAGAATCTGTCTTCATGTCAGCAGAGAATCAGTCTGCATGTCATAGCAGAGAATGAGGCTTCACGTCAGCCACCACTGCAACAGTCCATTGGCATATATTTAGGCCCAGCACCCAGGCAGAGGAGGGAGGTCCCGTAACAGAGAATCTGTCTTCATGTCAGCAGAGAATTAGTCTGCATGTCATAGCAGAGAATGAGGCTTCACGTCAGCCACCACTGCAACAGTCCATTGGCATATATTTAGGCCCAGCACCCAGGCAGAGGAGGGAGGTCCCGTAACAGAGAATCTGTCTTCATGTCAGCAGAGAATTAGTCTGCATGTCATAGCAGAGAATGAGGCTTCACGTCAGCCACCACTGCAACAGTCCATTGGCATATATTTAGGCCCAGCACACACACAGGCAGAGGAGAGAGGTCCCGTAACAGAGAATCTGGCTTCATGTCAGCAGAGAATCAGTCTGCATGTCATAGCAGAGAATGAGGCTTCACGTCAGCCACCACTGCAACAGTCCATTGGCATATATTTAGGCCCAGCACACACACAGGCAGAGGAGAGAGGTCCCGTAACAGAGGATCTGGCTTCATGTCAGCAGAGAATCAGTCTGCATGTCATAGCAGAGAATCAGGCTTCACGTCAGCCACCACTGCAACAGTCCATTGTCATAAATTTAGGCCCAGCACCCAGGCAGAGGAGAGAGGTCCCGTAACAGACAATCTGGCTTCATGTCAGCAGAGAATTAGTCTGCATGTCATAGCAGAGAATGAGGCTTCACGTCAGCCACCACTGCAACAGTCCATTGGCATATATTTAGGCCTAGCACACAGGCAGAGGAGAGAGGTCCCGTAACAGACAATCTGGCTTCATGTCAGCAGAGAATCAGTCTGCATGTCATAGCAGAGAATGAGGCTTCACGTCACCCACCACTGCAACAGTCCATTGGCATATATTTAGGCCTAGCACACAGGCAGAGCAGAGAGGTCCCGTAACAGACGATCTGGCTTCATGTCAGCAGAGAATCAGTCTGCATGTCATAGCAGAGAATGAGGCTTCACGTCAGCCACCACTGCAACAGTCCATTGGCATATATTTAGGCCTAGCACACAGGCAGAGGAGAGAGGTCCCGTAACAGACAATCTGGCTTCATGTCAGCAGAGAATCAGTCTGCATGTCATAGCAGAGAATGAGGCTTCACGTCACCCACCACTGCAACAGTCCATTGGCATATATTTAGGCCTAGCACACAGGCAGAGCAGAGAGGTCCCGTAACAGACAATCTGGCTTCATGACAGCAGAGAATCAGTCTGCATGTCATAGCAGAGAATGAGGCTTCACGTCACCCACCACTGCAACAGTCCATTGGCATATATTTAGGCCTAGCACACAGGCAGAGCAGAGAGGTCCCGTAACAGACGATCTGGCTTCATGTCAGCAGAGAATCAGTCTGCATGTCATAGCAGAGAATGAGGCTTCACGTCAGCCACCACTGCAACAGTCCATTGTCATAAATTTAGGCCCAGCACCCAGGCAGAGGAGAGAGGTCCCGTAACAGACAATCTGGCTTCATGTCAGCAGAGAATTAGTCTGCATGTCATAGCAGAGAATCAGGCTTCATGTCAGCCACCACTGCAACAGTCCATTGGCATATATTTAGGCCTAGCACACAGGCAGAGGAGAGGTTCATTCAACTTTGGGTAGCCTCGCAATATAATGGTAAAATGAAAATAAAAATAGGATTGAATGAGGAAGTGCCCTGGAGTCCAATAATATATGGTTATGGGGAGGTAGTTAATGTCTAATCTGGACAAGGGACGGACAGGTCCTGTGGGATCCATGCCTGGTTCATTTTTATGAACGTCAGCTTGTCCACATTGGCTGTAGACAGGCGGCTGCGTTTGTCTGTAATGACGCCCCCTGCCGTGCTGAATACACGTTCAGACAAAACGCTGGCTGCCGGGCAGGCCAGCACCTCCAAGGCATAAAAGGCTAGCTCTGGCCACGTGGACAATTTAGAGACCCAGAAGTTGAATGGGGCCGAACCATCAGTCAGTACGTGGAGGGGTGTGCACACGTACTGTTCCACCATGTTAGTGAAATGTTGCCTCCTGCTAACACGTTGCGTATCAGGTGGTGGTGCAGTTAGCTGTGGCGTGTTGACAAAAGTTTTCCACATCTCTGCCATGCTAACCCTGCCCTCAGAGGAGCTGGCCGTGACACAGCTGCCTTGGCGACCTCTTGCTCCTCCTCTGCCTTGGCCTTGGGCTTCCACTTGTTCCCCTGTGACATTTGGGAATGCTCTCAGTAGCGCGTCTACCAACGTGCGCTTGTACTCGCGCATCTTCCTATCACGCTCCAGTGCAGGAAGTAAGGTGGGCACATTGTCTTTGTAGCGTGGATCCAGCAGGGTGGCAACCCAGTAGTCCGCACAGGTTAAAATGTGGGCAACTCTGCTGTCGTTGCGCAGGCACTGCAGCATGTAGTCGCTCATGTGTGCCAGGCTGCCCAGGGGTAAGGACAAGCTGTCCTCTGTGGGAGGCGTATCGTCATCGTCCTGCCTTTCCCCCCAGCCACGCACCAGTGATGGACCCGAGCTGCGTTGGGTGCCACCCCGCTGTGACCATGCTTCATCCTCATCCTCCTCCACCTCCTCCTCATCCTCGTCCTCCTCGTCCTCCAGTAGTGGGCCCTGGCTGGCCACATTTGTACCTGGCCTCTGCTGTTGCCAAAAACCTCCCTCTGAGTCACTTCGAAGAGACTGGCCTGAAAGTGCTAAAAATGACCCCTCTTCCTCCTCCTCCTCCTCCTCCTGGGCCACCTCCTCTTCCATCATCGCCCTAAGTGTTTTCTCAAGGAGACATAGAAGTGGTATTGTAACGCTGATAACGGTGTCATCGCCACTGGCCATGTTGGTGGAGTACTCGAAACAGCGCAACAGGGCACACAGGTCTCGCATGGAGGCCCAGTCATTGGTGGTGAAGTGGTGCTGTTCTGTAGTGCGACTGACCCGTGCGTGCTGCAGCTGAAACTCCACTATGGCCTGCTGCTGCTCGCACAGTCTGTCCAGCATGTGCAAGGTGGAGTTCCACCTGGTGGGCACGTCGCATATGAGGCGGTGAGCGGGAAGGCCGAAGTTACGCTGTAGCGCAGACAGGCGAGCAGCAGCAGGATGTGAACGCCGGAAGCGCGAACAGACGGCCCGCACTTTATGCAGCAGCTCTGACATGTCGGGGTAGTTGTGAATGAACTTCTGCACCACCAAATTCAGCACATGCGCCAAGCAAGGGATGTGCGTCAAATTGGCTAGTCCCAGAGCTGCAACGAGATTTCGCCCATTATCACACACCACCAGGCCGGGCTTGAGGCTCACCGGCAGCAACCACTCGTCGGTCTGTTGTTCAATACCCCGCCACAACTCCTGTGCGGTGTGGGGCCTGTCCCCCAAACATATGAGTTTCAGAATGGCCTGCTGACGTTTACCCCGGGCTGTGCTGAAGTTGGTGGTGAAGGTGTGTGGCTGACTGGATGAGCAGGTGGAAGAAGAGGAGGAGGAAGCCGAGAAGGAGGAGGTGGCAACAGGAGGCAAAGAATGTTGCCCTGCGATCCTTGGCGGCGGAAGGACGTGCGCCAAACAGCTCTCCGCCTGGGGCCCAGCTGCCACTACATTTACCCAGTGTGCAGTTAGGGAGATATAGCGTCCCTGGCCGTGCTTACTGGTCCACGTATCTGTGGTTAGGTGGACCTTGCTACAGATGGCGTTGCGCAGTGCACACTTGATTTTATCGGATACTTGGTTGTGCAGGGAAGGCACGGCTCTCTTGGAGAAGTAGTGCCGGCTGGGAACAACATACTGTGGGACAGCAAGCGACATGAGCTGTTTGAAGCTGTCTGTGTCCACCAGCCTAAATGACAGCATTTCATAGGCCAGTAGTTTAGAAATGCTGGCATTCAGGGCCAGGGATCGAGGGTGGCTAGGTGGGAATTTACGCTTTCTATCAAATGTTTGTGAGATGGAGAGCTGAACGCTGGCGTGTGACATGGTTGAGACGCTTGGTGACGGAGGTGGTGGTGGTGGTGTTGGTGGTACATCCCCTGTTTGCTGGGCGGCAGGTGCCAACGTTCCTCCAGAGGCGGAGGAAGAGGCCGAGGCGGCAGCAGCAGAATAGGCCGAGGCGGCAGCAGCAGAAGAGGTAGCAGGGGGAGCCTGAGTGACTTCCTTGGTTTTAAGGTGTTTACTCCACTGCAGTTCATGCTTTGCATGCAGGTGCCTGGTCATGCAGGTTGTGCTCAGGTTCAGAACGTTAATGCCTCGCTTCAGGCTCTGATGGCACAGCGTGCAAACCACTCGGGTCTTGTCGTCAGCACATTGTTTGAAGAAGTGCCATGCCAGGGAACTCCTTGAAGCTGCCTTTGGGGTGCTCGGTCCCAGATGGCGGCGGTCAGTAGCAGGCGGAGTCTCTTGGCGGCGGGTGTTCTGCTTTTGCCCACTGCTCCCTCTTTTGCTACGCTGTTGGCTCGGTCTCACCACTGCCTCTTCCTCCGAACTGTGAAAGTCAGTGGCACGACCTTCATTCCATGTGGGGTCTAGGACCTCATCGTCCCCTGCATCGTCTTCCACCCAGTCTTGATCCTTGACCTCCTGTTCAGTCTGCACACTGCAGAAAGACGCAGCAGTTGGCACCTGTGTTTCGTCATCATCAGAGACATGCTGAGGTGGTATTCCCATGTCCTCATCATCAGGAAACATAAGTGGTTGTGCGTCAGTGCATTCTATGTCTTTCACCGCTGGGGAAGGGCTAGGTGGATGCCCTTGGGAAACCCTGCCAGCGGAGTCTTCAAACAGCATAAGAGACTGCTGCATAACTTGAGGCTGAGACAGTTTCCCTGGTATGCATGGGGGTGATGTGACAGACTGATGGGGTTGGTTTTCAGGCGCCATCTGTGCGCTTTCTGCAGAAGACTGGGTGGGAGATAATGTGAACGTGCTGGATCCACTGTCGGCCACCCAATTGACTAATGCCTGTACCTGCTCAGGCCTTACCATCCTTAGAACGGCATTGGGCCCCACCATATATCGCTGTAAATTCTGGCGGCTACTGGGACCTGAGGTAGTTGGTACACTAGGACGTGTGGATGTGGCAGAACGGCCACGTCCTCTCCCAGCACCAGAGGGTCCACTAACACCACCACGACCATGTCCACGTCCGCGTCCCTTACTAGATGTTTTTCTCATTGTTATGGTTCACCACAACAACAAATATATTATTTGGCCCAATGTATTGTATTCAAATTCAGCGGGATATAAATTTGAGGCCTAGTATTTAGGCGCTGGGTGACCGGTATGGATTTAGTGACAGAATTAGACTTGGAAATGCACAGAAGCGTGTGTGTGTGAAGTTATTCTGAATGACCCAATGTGCACCTTGAATATTATATACCCTTTTAGGGATAGATTTCAAATAGCTCTGATATAGCAGAAACCACTAAATTATGAAATTGCTAAATTGGGAATTGTATTTCAACCCAGAACAAAAAATGTGCTTTGACGGACACTAAATAACTTTCCCAGCCACAACAGGACAGCGTTAACGAGAGATTTAGCAGGATATAAATTTGAGGCCTAGTATTTAGGCGCTGGGTGACAGGTATGGGTTTAGTGACAGAATTAGACTTAGAAATACACAGTAGCGGGTGTGTGTGAAGTTATTCTGAATGACCCAATGTGCACCTTGAATATTATATACCCTTTTAGGGATAGATTTCAAATAGCTCTGATATAGCAGAAACCACTAAATTATGAAATTGCTAAATTGGGAATTGTATTTCAACCCAGAACAAGAAATGTGCTTGAACGGACACTAAATAACTCGCCCAGCTACAGCACTAAGGACAGATTTAGCTGGATATAAATTTGAGGCCTAGTATTTAGGCGCTGGGTGACAGGTATGGGTTTAGTGACAGAATTAGACTTGGAAATGCACAGTAGCGGGTGTGTGAAGTTATTCTGAATGTCCCTATGTGCACCTTCAATATGATCTACCCTTTTAGGGATAGATTTCAAATAGCTCTGATATAGCAGAAACCACTAAATTATGAAATTGCTAAATTGGGAATTGTATTTCAACCCAGAACAAGAAATGTGCTTGAACGGACACTAAATAACTCGCCCAGCTACAGCACTAACGACAGATTTAGCTGGATATGAATTTGAGGCCTAGTATTTAGGCGCTGGGTGACAGGTATGGGTTTAGTGACAGAATTAGACTTGGAAATGCACAGTAGCGGGTGTGTGAAGTTATTCTGAATGACCCTATGTGCACCTTGAATATTATATACCCTTTTAGGGATAGATTTCAAATAGCTCTGATACAGCAGAAACCACTAAATTTTTAAATTGCTAAATTGGGAATTGTATTTCAACCCAGAACAAAAAATGTGCTTTGACGGACACTAAATAACTTTCCCAGCCACAACAGGACAGCGGTAACGAGAGATTTAGCGGGATATAAATTTGAGGCCTAGTATTTAGGCGCTGGGTGACCGGTATGGATTTAGTGACAGAATTAGACTGGGATATGGCCAAAAAATAACCACACTATTGCTGGTTAAATGCACTTGGTGATGGGCGCAGCTTGCCCCTGATGTAGTATATGGCCAAAAAATGAACAGACTATTGCTGGTTAAATGCACTTGGTGTCACAGCTTGACCAACCACACTACTGAGGGTTAAATGCACTTGGTGACGGGCGCAGCTTGCCCCTGATGTAGTATATGGCCAAAAAATGAACAGACTATTGCTGGTTAAATGCACTTGGTGACGGGCGCAGCTTGCCCCTGATTTAGTATATGGCCAAAAAATGAACAGACTATTGCTGGTTAAATGCACTTGGTGTGATAGCTTGACCAACCACACTACTGAGGGTTAAATGCACTTGGTGACGGGCGCAGCTTGCCCCTGATGTAGTATATGGCCAAAAAATAAACAGACTATTGCTGGTTAAATGCACTTGGTGTGACAGCTTCACCCTGATGTAGGCTTTAGCCAAAAAACAAACGCACCATTGAGGGTTAAATGCACTTGGTGACGGGCGCAGCTTGCCCCTGATGTAGTATATGGCCAAAAAATAAACAGACTATTGCTGGTTAAATGCACTTGGTGTGACAGCTTCACCCTGATGTAGGCTTTAGCCAAAAAACAACCACACCATTGAGGGTTAAATGCACTTGGTCGCAGCTTGTGCTGGCGCACCACAAGACACAAAATGGCCGCCGATCACCCCAGAAAAATGTGACTGACAAACGGTCTGGGCAGCCTAAAAACAGTGAGCAATTGAGGATCAGCAGCTCAATGATCCACAGCTGCAGATCGATCAGTTAATCAAGTCCTTTGGAGGAGTTAATCTGCCTAATCTCGCCCTACTGTCGCAGCCGCAACCTCTCCCTACGCTAATCAGAGCAGAGTGACGGGCGGCGCTATGTGACTCCAGCTTAAATAGAGGCTGGGTCACATGGTGCTCTGGCCAATCACAGCCATGCCAATAGTAGGCATGGCTGTGATGGCCTCTTGGGGCAAGTAGTATGACGCTTGTTGATTGGCTGCTTTGCAGCCTTTCAAAAAGCGCCAAGAAAGCGTCACAAAAGCGCGAAGAAAGCGACGAACACCGAACCCGAACCCGGACTTTTACGAAAATGTCCGGGTTCGGGTCCGTGTCACGGACACCCCAAAATTCGGTACGAACCCGAACTATACAGTTCGAGTTCGCTCATCCCTACTCTTAATTATTGAACAACTGAGATTGTTGTAGTAATTGATTGTCATGTATAAAACCAAAAGTAAATGGCCTTTCCTCATAAATATATGTTGACAGATGGTTCACTTAGGCATTGTTTTGCTTCTCATAAATGAGTGTTGTTCATTTAATAACTGATAACATTGTAGAGGCTTTTATGTATTTTATTTCAGTAACTATCTAAACATGTTGTAAAACAATACTATTTCTATACATAAAATAAAACCATAAAAAAATCAACACAGAATAAAAACACGGTATATAATTACATATTGAAATTCTAGGTTGCAAATAAGTGATTTCTCCATATTTAATGTGAACGTAACAAAAAACAAAATGAAAAAAACACAGTTTTACAATGGTTTTGTTTACATACAACAAAAATAAACCAAAATTCTAGAGGTCTTCATTTTTTTGGTTGCTGGCTTTTAAATAAAATCAGTACTCTTATTAAATATGTTTTGCATTACTTACAAATAAACATCAATATGAGACAACACATAAAAAACACAAACACAATGAAGGAGTCAACTTACTGTCCCTCATTCACCCTCCTTCCCTGTGCTTGGGTCACAGAAATTCTCCTATTTGCAATCTGTGACTTTTCCCCGCTCAGGTCTAAAAAAGGGAGCATAGTGTGGGCTGGGAAGCGACGGGGCAGCAGGCCTGTATCATTTATCATTTTCTAAGCCTGTTTTAGGTGTAGAAAATGGTCTGAATTTAAGCCAGCAAGAAAACTGGTGTAGATTTAGATCAACGATGCATGTGCCAAAGTTATGTACAGGTCAGCAGATTCACCACCAGCGCACAGGGTTATTAAGACCGGCGTCTAAAATGTGAGTCTTAATAAATTACCCCAATCATGTTTAAATAAACAATAAAACACAATGTAGTAGGACATTTGTCTCCAAACAGAAGAAGTGAAAAAACAAAAAGCATAACACAGATAAACACTACTGTATACTAGAGATGAGCGGTAGGGGCAATACTCAAATTTGTGATATTTTGCAAATATTCATCAAATATTCGAGAATTCGCAATTATATGCGAAAATTGGCAATGTAATATGCACGTATTGTGTGCGCAATACAGGCGTGGGTCACTGTTGCTACATTTTTCAAGCTGCTAGAAGTTTCCTGAGACTGGAGAAAATAGTTGGCACGGCATAATATTACAATAGCTTCATATGAAGATAGAGTGCTCTAATATATTCACGATTGCGCAACTCTGCAATTAATGATGCACATATTTTGGCTCAATATGTGCAACTTCACATTTTAGCAGGACTGACTACATATTTCTGATTGGTGCACTAAGTATTGTTGTGAACTGGTGACATCACAGGACTATGTATGTAGCATGTACTGTATGTATGGACAGCAGAATCAGCGACACTATATCACGATCTAATCTACACTATCTCCCACCAACTATCTGTAATATATATATATATATTGTAAGGGATCGCCTCCTATTTGGGGGTCATTCGCACAGATATCTTCAGGACACCAAATTTAAGATCCAAACACTGTGCTTTATTGCGGCACATCCGCATAAACATAAACAATAATACAAAATAACAAACACTTGCCCGGCTAGGCTCTAACTAAACAAATAGATGCCTGACTCACCTAAGTCCCTGTTCACACCCTGTGAACACGTGCGGCTTTCTGAGCCAAAGTCCCACAGCCTCCTGGCTGTACAGAGCACAGTACGCCCACTGTCTCCAGTTCAGTATTTCTTGTGGGGGATTGGGGCTCAGTAGTCTGCCTGACTATGGCCCTGCGACCCTCCCAGGCGTTGCTGTGTCCCCCAACTCCAGGCTATCTCACAGCCTTGTGGTCCCTCAGCATTGCCCAGCTGAGACCACACAGACAGAGCCTCCAGGCCTCTGTCCACAGGTAACACACTTCTCCCTTTCTGACACTCTGGGAGGTGCTTTGTGCTAGGCTGATTACCTCCAGCTTCTCTCACCTGTGGTGGAACAGGGGTGTGGACCGAACTATCCACCCCTTCCTTGCCTCTAACCTGAGTGAGACCTGTCACTGTCTCACATATCCCCCCCCCTTTGTTCAAGCCCGTGAGGGTGAACACCTGCATAACCACGGGAGGCTGGTGAGAGGGTATCGACCTGGCCTGGACGTGGGGAACAGCCACCCACCCTGCTCTTTGGCTGCTCCCAATAAGAACCGGCCCAGATTGGCTTTACAGCCACACTAAGTAACCCAGTGTTAGCGAGCACTAGCTGCCGCTGACACAGAAAATTACCGGTTCTTATTTCACCGAGGCCAGGAACCTCGGTGACACGTACCTTCCCTTTGTTCTGCCAGACCCACGCCATCAGAGCTTGGTTTATCACCAAAACCAACATCTTGCCTAACCGAAAATGCCTAAAGGCCTCATGTGCCCATCTCATGGCCAGATACTCTTTTCTTACTCTTTCCCGAGTGATGATGCGCTGTCGTATATTTTGATCTCTCTCTCTTTTTAGATCCTCTGGCTCCTGTACATGCGCCTCACGTCCTTTCTGGGACTGCTGCAGCTCTTGCCTGAACTGTTCCCAGTCATGGTCATATCCTGAGACTTTCTCCTTTGCTTTGCAGGGCTCCTTCAGCAGAGCATGCTTGCCCCTACTCGCTTCTTTTAAGTGCATCGGGGTCACTTCTTCCTTCTTTCCAACAGTAGTTACCCCAGCTACTATGGCAGTTTTAGAAACCTCTGCTTCTTTAGCGGCTTTTTCCACTTCGGCCGCGGCTCCCTTTGGCTTAACTTTGGCCTCTGTAGAACCTGGGGACTTCATGTCAACCAACATATCGGCCTTAACTTTTTCAGTCTTTGTCTTCTTGAAGTCTCCAGTCTCTTTGACCGCCTTCTCATCCTTCTCGGACATGGCACCATACACTTGCCCTGTTAACCCCTCCCCCTCTTTCTCATTGAGACAGGAGGCACCAGGGTCTTCAGCAGACTCCTCGTCTTCTTTTATTTTCTCCAGAGGCTCACCCAGGACCCTGTTCTCATTTTGTGGAGGAGTCAGGAGATACAGGCCATTGTAATAGCCCAGATCCGAAAACTGATCGTTCACCTCCTTGTACTTCTTCCCCAGCAGCCTGCTGGCTATTTGGAAGGCCTTGTATGCAGAGGGGACATCTTCCAGGCCTAGGCTACACGCTATCACGGGTCTGTGGTCTTCGGCATCCACATCAGCCCCATCAACTGGTTTAGCAGAAGCATCTTCCATCTTCTCTGCCACAGCCAGCACCACAGTGCCACCCTCTCCAGTCCCATTTTTAACCGGCTCTGGCTTCTTGACGTCTTCCAGAGAACTCTCCTCTTCAGGTTTCTCACCTTCTACCTGCTGCTCAAGAGCACACTTAGATTTCTCCAACTCATCTTTTAAGCTCATGAGATTTTCAGTCTCTGCTCTGAGTTGCTTGCTCAGCCTCTCCAATTCAGCATGCTCCTCAAGCGCTTCTTCCAGGGCTTTAGCCAAGGAGAGGGCCTTGGTCTCCTTTTCCCAAGCATCAGTCTCTGTTTGGTCACTTTTTTCACCATATCGAGCAGA
The DNA here is from genome assembly GCF_014858855.1 of Bufo gargarizans. Taxonomy (NCBI): domain Eukaryota; kingdom Metazoa; phylum Chordata; class Amphibia; order Anura; family Bufonidae; genus Bufo; species Bufo gargarizans. The sequence continues at coordinate 452,452,819 of NC_058082.1, forward strand.
GATGCATTTCTCTTCAGCTAGGAGCCAGTCCCACTTCTCCTGTTTCTTTGCTGGATTAGACATAACTTGCTTCTGGTGGTCCAGGTCCACCATCAGATCATCCAATCCTCGCGGAAGTTTGTTCTTTGTTTTCTCCACCTTTTTGTAAGTCACACCCTGTTTCTCCAGGCGCCGAACCACCAACTCCATGTTTTTCAGCAGTTTCTTTTCGGCTTTTTGCACAAGCTTGTGGGAAGTGCCCCGCTTTTTGGCCTCCGGTTCCAGCTGCTCCTTGCTCGGCTCTGCTGCAGCAGATGTAGGAGTATCGCCATTCTCTTTCTTTGCCCTTTCTGAAATTTTCTTCAGTTGCTCTGTGAAGACAGCTAGTCCCGTCTCTAAGGTTTCTAGGGAGCGTGAGGAGAGAGAGAGATCATCCTCCTGTTTGCAGCTTTACTGTCGTGTCAGGTCACCTACAACTGCCTGGACATGGACCTCAGACCCTAGGCTGATGTCACCCGACTTAATTCTCATCTCGTCAGATATAACTGTCTGGTCGCTACTAGTAACCACCTTAGTTTCGCAGGACCTTGATATGGTAGCTTCACTCTCTGAGTTGCTATCGGTCACAGCACATACGTCACCTATACCGCTCGTGTCATTGTTAATTCTGACCTCTAGGGGCACCGCTGAGCTAATCCCCACCTGGGACACTTCCTTAGTAACCGACCAACATTGTGGAGACTGCATTTCCACCTCTGGTACGTGCGGTACACCCTCTAACCCTATCATATTTTCCTGCACCTTCAAACACTGAGCTGGAGCTGGGCTTTGCTCCACACTACTTATATGCACGTCTTCAAACCTTTTGATTACGTCATATCGCGCTTCATGAAACATAGCAGATGCAGAAAATAAAGTTTCATCATCATTTACATTTTTACCACCAGGGGGCGCTTCTCCCCTGACCACAACCTGCAACGGAAAAGTTATATCACTGTCACCACATATTTCATATGACATTATATTTTCCTTATGCATTTCCGCATTTTTGTCACCATCACCTTGCACTTGACCAGCACCATTGTTTCCAATGGTCAATATTCTTTCCCCATGCAGGTCAAAGTGCAGCTCCCTTAGATCCTCACTTAAAGGGACAGGTACAGGTTCTGCAGGAGTTTCGTCACCATCTGCAGAAGTGTCTACCTTACCCCACAGCAACAAACCGATATCACGGCCCAACACTCCCTCATGCATGAGCGTATCTGTAACATCAAGTTCATCAGTCTCTGTTCTCATTGGAGTCTCACGCTCAGTGAAAATCAGTGGATAGTCCTTATCCGCACGACTGTCCAGCACCTTTAATATTTTACCAGTCTCTGGTTTCAATATTGTGCTACCTCTTACCCGGGCTAGCATGGGATCCCGGATCCTTGTCATCCCAAAACTAGCTTTGGTCATGGGCAACTGAGGAAACCCAGAAACCGTCTCCCCTGCGGGTTTCTGCGAGGGAGCCATCACAGCAGGCTTATCCGCCTGTCCAGACACAGTTTTTTCTCTGTGCGACTTATTACCTACCGGCCCAGCAGATATCCCCTGCCGCCGGCTCACTGTCACTGGGTCTGCCACATAGTTAATAACAGGAACAGTCTTACCCTTTGTAATCAACCAGTCTGGTAAAGCAGTGACATCCTCTCCCGCGGACTCATCAAGGTTGTGGTTGCTCCTAGCAACAGCTTTACTGCACCTCCGCACTTCCTCTCTAGGACTCAGGACACAGTCGCAGGGAAGATATGCACTCCTGAGAACCGCACCTCTCTCCACCTCTTTGTCTTCCCGACGGTTGCCCTTGGCAACGGCATATCTTTGCTGTTCATCGGACTCTCCAGGTACACAATTTGTAGCATTTTCTCCGCTCCACAGCTGCCAAAATAATGGGAAGTCTTTGCCAAGCACAAACTCCACTTCCAGGGTCTCACATTTTAAGAGCTCCCATTGCACAGGGCCATAGTCTGTTATAAAGGTCAGAGAGACGGTGACATCTGTCTCTGGCCCTCTCTCCAGAAAGTCCAGCACTTCAGGCCTGACGCGAGACACCTGCTGGCGGGCATCTAGAGTGACCCCCAGTGGGATTCCCCCAATCACCAACTCGCAGGATCTTTCTGTACAGGGTCCATACAGTGTTGAGAACCCATTTCTCAAGGCCAGCTGCAACTGTGCCACCAAAGCCTCTCGCTCTGCATCAAATTTCGCCAATTCATTTTTAGTGTAGCCAATTGCTATGGCCATTTCTTCTGCCTGCTGTATGCGCCAGCGCTGCCGGAAGTACTCTTCCCCGAGACCCATGGTAGCAGGAAAAGCTTTCAGCCACAAGTCCACTTTTGCTGGGCTACTGGCCCTTTAATTCACTGCAGTTTTACTTGCACCACAGCAAAATAGTTCACACTCTTTTGAGCAGCACCTGCTCCACTGGACAAAAAAAAACTTCCGTTCCTTTAACGCCACACACGGCAAAAAACAGCCTTTAGCAGCACCTGCAGTCTCAGCGTTGCCCCTAGCAACCGACCGTTGCCCTTCTCTCATGGACAACTGCCCGCATCCGACACCAATCGTAAGGGATCGCCTCTTATTTGGGGGTCATTCGCACAGATATCTTCAGGACACCAAGTTTAAGATCCAAACACTGTGCTTTATTGCGGCACATCCGCATAAACATAAACAATAATACAAAATAACAAACACTTGCCCGGCTAGGCTCTAACTAAACAAATAGATGCCTGACTCACCTAAGTCCCTGTTCACACCCTGTGAACACGTGCGGCTTTCTGAGCCAAAGTCCCACAGCCTCCTGGCTGTACAGAGCACAGTACGCCCACTGTCTCCAGTTCAGTATTTCTTGTGGGGGATTGGGGCTCAGTAGTCTGCCTGACTATGGCCCTGCGACCCTCCCAGGCGTCGCTGTGTCCCCCAACTCCAGGCTATCTCACAGCCTTGTGGTCCCTCAGCATTGCCCAGCTGAGACCACACAGACAGAGCCACCAGGCCTCTGTCCACAGGTAACACACTTCTCCCTTTCTGACACTCTGGGAGGTGCTTTGTGCTAGGCTGATTACCTCCAGCTTCTCTCACCTGTGGTGGAACAGGGGTGTGGACCGAACTATCCACCCCTTCCTTGCCTCTAACCTGAGTGAGACCTGTCACTGTCTCACAATATATATATAAGCTAACTATCTAATGTAGTGTGGAAAGCATAGAACACAGAAATTACACTGCTGTCTCTCTCAGAACTCCATAAAACTACAGAAAATGGCTGCTAGGGAGGTTCTTATATAGTAAGGGGTAGGAAACTTTCCTATTGGTTGCTAGGGATGTTACTAAGCTCAGACAAAGAGTACGAATATATAGCAATATATTCTAAATCTTCACAAATTCTCAAATTGGCGATATTCGTGCCCAACACTACTGTATAACACGGGTCCCCATTTCCTCTAATAGGCTGTTTGAAGAGGTTATGGCTATGAACTATTCACGTATTGTGGCTTGTTCCATTTTTGTTAAGTTGGACAACCCAGAATAGCTGCTACTAAAAGTGTGAACAGGGACTGGATAAGGTAAACAGTAGTGTTGATTAAGCACCATAGTGCTCGGGAACTCGGGCTGAACACATTGAGATGTTTGGGTGCTCGACTGAGCACCTGAGTATAATGGAAGTCAATGGGAGAACCTGAGCATTAAACCAGGCACCCCCTGCTCTGAAGAGGGGAAGGGTGCCTGGTTCATAGGAAAATGTCAGAAAGTGATGGAAACACCACCAAAACGGTTCTGGAACAGCATGGGGAGGATTTATGGATACATCTTGGACTCCCAGGTTGCTGCTGGGAATAATGTTGTCCGATTAGTAATGCCACTTTTACAGACTGACAATAATACACACAAAACAAAGATGAAATCGATTTTAGAGGAAAAATTGTTAGGAAACATTATTTCCTTTATGTTTACTTGTATATAAAGTGCAAGTTCAGCCAAAAATTTTGTTAATTTTCGGAAATGGGACCATGATTAAGAGGGACGGCCGGTGCCATCTGAATTGACCCGCTATAGGTGAAATTCACGGAAGACGAACCACAGTGAAAGCATTTGTGAAAGTCGGAGTTCGAAGACGATCCGACAGCGATCCAGCGGCGTTATTCCCATGACCCGCCGAGCAGCTTCTGGTAAACCATAGTCTTTGGGTTGCGGGGGGAGTATGGTCACAAAGCTGAAAATTAAACTAATTGACGGAAGGGAACCACCAGGAGTGGAGCCTGCGGCTTAATTTGACTCAATACGGCAAACTTCACCCGGCCCGGACATGGAAAGGATTGAGAGATTGATAGCTCTTTCTTGATTCTGTGGGTGGTGGTGCATGGCCGTTCTCAGTTGGTGGAGCAATTTGTCTGGTTAATTCCGATAACCAATGAGACTCCTCCGTGCTAATTAGTTACGTGACTCCCGTCGGTGAGGATTGTGTTGACCAGACTCTTATGGGAGAGTGCCTGCTGCTTAGCTGACCATCGAAGAAATAATGGTTGAGGGCCTGCAGGTGATCTGACCATCGCAAACATTATGGGCAAGAGCCTGCTGCCACTTTGTTGACTCTAGATAACTTCTGCCTGATCGCACGTCCCCGTGACGTCGATAAACCATTTGGATGTCTGCCCTATCAACTTTCGATGTTCTTTTATGCGCCTAACATGGTGACCATGGGTAACGGGGAATCAGTGTTCGATTCCGGAGAGGGAGCCTGAGAAACGGCTACCACATCCAAGGAAGGCAAGCGGGAAGTGCTCAAATTACCCACTCCCAACTCGGGGAGGTAGTGATGATAAATAGCAATACAGGACTCTTAATAGGCCTTGTTATTGAAATGAGAGCTAAAAAATACATGGAATGTCACTGTTATTTAGGATGAGGTCACATTATACAGGAGAGGTACCACAGGTAATGTCACTGTTCGCAGCGTCTACGCAAAAGGTACACTGTATGTCACAGATATGCGAGGGCCTGCAGGTGACCTGACCATAGCAAACATTATGGGCGAGGGCCTTCTGCCGCTTTGTTGACTCTAGATAACTTCTGCCTAATTGCATATCCCCATGACGTCGATGATCCATTTGGATGTCTGACCTATCAACTTTCAATGTTCTTTTATGTGCCTAACATGGTGACCATGGGTAACAGGGAATCAGTGTTCGATTCCGGAGAGGGAGCCTGAGAAACGGCTACCACATCCAAGGAAGGCAAGCGGGGGGCGCGCAAATTAGCCACTCCCAACTGTCAGAAGAGGACATCGCCTATTGAAAAATTAAATTTGATGTCAGAGAATTTTTTGGGAAGTGCACACGTTACACAGCAGATGTGGGCCTAATAAGGTCACTGTTAGAAGCGGACACCGACTATTGAAAAATTCAATTCCACCTAACTCAAAAAACCTTGCTAGATTGAATGAAATGTCCTACACAAGGACTTCTAAGCTAATAAGCAACATTGGAGTGGACAACAATTGTTTAAAACAATCAACTGTGCCCCAACATGTTTAACCAGATCACTGGCTTCTTCAGGGGTTTGGGCAGAATTGAAGACAACAGACATGATGGTGGTATATATGCTGCAATTCTGTGATTGATTTGTGTGGTAGCCAATTACTGGTAAGCAAGCTACACCAAGTGACAAATGAGAACGCAAGAGATTTGGAATAGCTGCCCTCCCTATTTTGTTGTTGACAAATGAAAGCAGGGCAGAGGAGGTCTCCTTATGATATCATGCACAAGCTGTCACTGCGCTCCAACTTAGAAAATCAGCGAGATGATGCTTTCCAAATCGCATGTCCTGCGCAGGCAGCGGGTGTGTGTGTCTCTAGTAGCCTAGACCCATGCACACCAACTAAAAAGTAAGGGAAATCAAGACATACCCGATGCGCATGTCCTGCGCCGGCAGCCGATGCGTGAGCACTTGGTTAACAACAAAAAAAATACAAAAATTATTTTAAAAAAAGTGCTCTGCTACCCATGCGTGACGACTTAGAATATGATAGCGATATGAGATGGCCTATGCGCATGGCCTGCTCAATCAATAGATGCACTGACACTTTAACTACGGTAAGGGATAGATATAATGTCACGGAGAACCATATTTTTTTTTAAAAAGGGAAAATTGGATATCCATCATCCACTGGTGCTAAATATATGCCAGCACAAACTGCATAACTCTGGATATCCCACCATGCCAACCACTAGCTGTCATCTATGTTTATTTGGTCACTAAACTGAAAACTAACCATAAATATGTATTCCAACTAAGATTGCCTCCCTAAACGGTCTATAAAAATGAGGAAAAGGTGAATCCTTCATTGAGTCCCTTCGGATGGAGACTATCCAACCGGTATATCCATTTATAGTTTCTTCTTGTAAGAGGAGTGCATCCAGATCACCCCTTTTTACCCCCAGTGTTTTTTTTTTGCAGATTCCCAAAAAGGTCAGGCATTTGGGGTCTCCCCCATGAAGAAATTTAACATGTTTAGAAATTGTGGTATCCACATTTGTTTTAATTCTGCTAATATGTTGGTAGATACGTCGCCTGAACTCTTGTGAGGTCTTGCCCACGTAGATCTTACGACAGAGACATTGTGCAATATATATGATACACTTAGATTTGCAATTGATAAACTGCCTAATCTGATATTCCTTTTGGTCCACAGGGTTGACAAATGTCCTCGACTTTTTGATGAACGGACAAAAAACGGTCTCCACAGGGGAAGGTGCCAACAGTCCCCAACCTCAACCAAGTTACCTTTGGAGGTTCTGACCGAAAAAGACGAATGTGTCAGACAAGTGTGCTGTGCTGTGAACGTTTGTGTGTAGGAGCACAGTTACCTATTCCATTTAATCAGTTTTTGCAGGCAACTACAGGTAGTTTGCTTACATTAGTCTATCCACACATTGCCCCCATATGTTCAAGCTCTGCAGATATAGTTGTGCACTATCTCCTATTCACCACATCTCCCTCACCTTGGCAGCAACTAAGTTGTCAACTCTTTACGGTGGAAACAAAGTGTTTTAATTGTTTGTTATGGCTCATAGCCGTTTTATCATTATGTCAAATTAAAAGAGAATTTTTAATACACACTTTATACCTGGGTCAAGATAGGTCTAGGCCATTCTTGGCATTAATATATATGTGTATACAAATACCTTTACCCGGGTTAGGTCCTTTTTTATAAATTATATTTTAGGGATGCACCCACTTTAAACAGGAGATGTGGAGTGAAAAATGTATCTGTTTGCCTATAACATGGTATTTTGCGCAGGACGCGCTGAAAATATATATTGCTGCTGTCACACACAATAGTCCTTAAAAGGTTTTTTAGTTCTCTGAAAAGTTTTTTGTATAAAAATCTTCCTATTACACTCCCTACACTATCTGTCCCTTCCTATGCACAGCTCTCTCTAACACTGAGCAATTTAGCGCAGGTTGCGCTACAAACATATATTGCTGCTGCATTTTTTATTTTTTTTTACTATAGTCCTTACAAGGAATTTTGGGTCTCTGAAACGTTTTTGCACAGAAATAATATTAAATTACTCTCCCTACACTGTCTGTCCCTTCCTATGCTCAGCTCTCCCTGACTTTTTGAATATAGCACCCGATGACGCGTTCCGGCCAGCCAATCACTGTAATGTCAGTTAGAGATGAGCGAATCAAAGCTGACAAAGTAAAATTTGTTCCGAATTTCAGGAAAAATTCAATTCTGAACAAATGCAAATTTCCTCGCGCTTCGTGGTAACGAATCACAATTTTTCCTAACATAGCGGCTAGCCGGCTACAATGGCGGCTAAAATAGCGGCTACACGTGTGAGGACATGAAACAAGGAACTCTGGGAGGGCGGGATGACCCATAATGCCATGCATGCAGCCAATCAGCAGCGAGGCAGCCCGGTGATGTCACAGCCCTATAAATACGGCGGCAATCTTAGAGTTTGCCATTCACTATTGTACCTTGTTCAGGGACAGACATGTATGCAGGCGCTAAGGAGAGTGAAAGAAAAACTAATTGTAAAACAAAACAAAAAAAGGAAAGAAGTGATTTACTAGTGCAGGGAAAGGATAGTGAGAGGAATCATTTCACAGCCAGGGACAGACGTGTGCAGATGCTAGGGAGAGTCATCGGAATTTCCTTGTTGAGAAAACCAGCGATTTACAAGTGCAGGGAAAGGACAGTGAGCGGTATCATTTCACAGTCAGGGAAAGATGTGCAGATGCTAGTGAGAGTTATAGTAAAATCCTAATTGTGAAAACAATCGATTTACAAGTGCAGGGAAACATTACATGGGAATTCAGATAGTCTCATAATACAGCTCTGTTATTCCAGCAATTAGTTATTGGGGTGCAAGTGCTATGTTGAAAAGCCATTAGCAGCTTTTATCTGCGGGAAAATATAAATATATAAGCAGGTCACTTTTGCTGTTAACTGCGTTAATATCATTTAGTGCCATATTTCAGTACAAGAAATATATACGCAGGTCACTTTTGTTGTTATTTACGCTAAAGTCATTTGCAGTAATTTCTGGTGAAAGAGTATAGGGCGGTATTTTAGTAATACACAAAACATTTAAACGCATTGCGCATTTGCATTAATTTCTGGTGGAAGAGTATAGAGGCTTATTTCATTAAACAAATATATACGCACTGCTGGTGAAAGCATATAGTATTGGTGTACTATTGATAGGTGTGCAGTACAGAGCAGTGTAACACACTAACATAGAAAGCATATTACCGTATTTTTTCGCCCTATAAGACGCACTTTTTCCCCCCCAAAAGTGGAGGGAAAATAGCAGTGCGTCTTATGGGGCGAATGCTGCATTTTGCAGAATTTTCAATGATACGCCGCTCAGCGATTCTGCGCGGCGGGTGTATCAGCTGAGAGGGAGGAGGGGCTGGGGGCCAGCATCTGTTTTTATAATGACAGCGGGGCCCGTGCAGTGACTGTATTCTACTACATGGGCCCCGCTCACTGTATATAATCGGATCTGTAATTGTTAATTGTTATGTATATGTCATGGTCTTACCTTCTCACTGTTCTCCTTCGTTTGACATGTGCTGGCGGCCATCTTGGTTTCTGGGTTTCTTGTAGCCTCCCACCCTGCGGCTCCTCCTTCCCACTGGGAGGAGCTGGATGCCTAGCTCATATATATAGAAGGTCTGTGGCTTCAGTTCCTTGCTTGGTCCTCCTGTGTGCACATGCTTCAAAGACTGCTGCTGCTTCTGGTTCCTGATCCTGGCCTCGTCTGACTACCCCGTTGGTTCCCGATCCTGGCTTCGTCTGACTACCCCGTTGGTTCCTGATCCTGGCTACGTCTGACTACCCTCCTGGTTCCTGACCTCCGTCTACGCATGACCCTGCTTCGGTTTAGCCATCCGTTTGGACTTTAGCTACGGCTTGATTTTCAATAAAGCCTTCTTATTCCACCTATCTCTGTTGTACGTCTGGTTCATGGTTCCATGACATTAGGACCAAGCCATGAATTCTGACGGTACAGGGCCATCCTCGCTACCTACGCTGGTTGCCAGACTTGATCAGCAGGATCACCTGTTGGGTCGGTTCGCTGTGGCGTTACAAACCCTGCTTGAACGCACGGCTCATTTAGCTTCCGTTGCCGATGGGTCGGTTGTCGCTCCTGGGCCCGCTCCTACTGCCGCTCCGGTTGTTGCGCCAGAGTCTACCCCGACACCTGTTGCTGCACCTGCGGTGTTTCGGGGTATGACCGGTTCTGCCCCCCTTCCACAGCGCTTTGGGGGAGAGCCAACTCAGTGCCGAGGTTTCCTTAACCAGGTGGCCATTTATTTCGAGTTGCTGCCACATGCCTTTCCTACTGAGAGATCAAAGGTGGGCTTCTTGATCTCGCTGCTCTCGGACAAGGCCTTGGCCTGGGCCAGCCCTTTATGGGAGAACAACAATCCGGTGGTTGCCGAGTTTTCCGGTTTTGTTGCTTCTCTTCGGAAGGTATTCGATGTGCCGGCTCGTGCTGCCTCTGCTGCGAAGCTCCTTATGTCCATCAGACAGGGTTCACGATCCGTAGCTGAATACGCCATTGAGTTTCGTACCCTGGCAGCAGAGGTGGGCTGGAATAATGAGGCTCTGGTCGCTGCTTTCTCTCATGGTCTCTCGGATGCCTTGAAGGATGAGATTGCAGCCAAGGACCTACCAGTGGAGCTCGAGTCCCTTATTTCTTTCCTGATTTTGATTGACACCAGACTCAGGGAGAGACCTTCCTTTAAGGAGAGCCTGCGGAGGCCTTCTAACAGATTGGCGCCTACGTTTGCTGTCCCACCCGTGCCTCCCTCTCCTCCCACGCCTCCTGGGGATGACTGGTCTGGGGGTCAACCCATGCAGCTGGGGGTTGCTCGCCTGTCCGAGGGGGAGAGGGTACTCCGGAGACGCGAGGGCCGATGCATGTACTGTGGTCTCGGTGGGCATTTTCGGTTGGCATGCCCGAACCGTCCGGGAAACGCTCGCACCTGAGATCCTGTCGGGGGCAGATCTTGGGTGGAGTCTCCTCGTCCCCGGTTTCCCGTGTTGACAAACCACTGATTACTGTTGTCCTCTCCTGGGTCGGGGGCTCGGTGACGACCCAGGCGTTGGTGGACTCTGGTGCTGGTGGCTTGTTCATTGATAGTGTGTTCGCCGCCGCCAATTCCATTCCTCTGCAGCCTCGAGGTTCCCCACTGGCTCTTGAGGCGATAGACGGCAGACCCCTTCTGCCGCCACACGTGACTCAGGAGACCCTTCCAGTGGGGATGGCCATTGGTGCCGTTCACAGAGAGTCGGTCTGTCTCCAGGTTATTTCGTCTCCACACTACTCGGTGGTCTTGGGGTACCCCTGGCTCCAGAAGCATAATCCGACTTTCGATTGGAGATCGGCCGAGATCCTCTCGTGGTCACCGCAGTGTGGGGCTAGTTGCATCCATGGGCCTGTCAAGTTGCTGTGTACTTCCTCGGACTCTCTGTTGCCTCCTGAATACGAGGAGTACCGGGATGTATTCGATAAGGTGCGTGCGGTTGCCCTACCTCCGCACCGCCCATACGATTGTGCCATAGAGTTACAATCTGGTGCCGTTCCTCCTCGTGGCAAAGTCTATCCACTGTCGGTAGCGGAGAATGAGGCCATGGAGGAGTACGTGAGGGAGGCGCTTTCACGCGGACACATTCGCAAATCCTCGTCCCCGGCAGGGGCTGGATTTTTCTTTGTGAAAAAGAAGGGCGGTGAGTTGAGGCCTTGCATCGACTACAGGGGTCTCAATCGCATCACGATCAAGAACGCTTACCCGATACCCTTGATTTCCGAGCTGTTCGATCGCCTCAAAGGGGCCACGGTCTTTACCAAACTCGACCTGAGGGCGGCATATAACCTGGTAAGGATCAAGGCGGGCGATGAGTGGAAGACCGCGTTTAACACCAGGACCGGTCATTATGAATCCTTGGTTATGCCCTTTGGGTTGTGCAATGCGCCCGCAGTCTTCCAGGAATTCATCAACGATGTTTTCCGTGACCTGTTGCAGCAGTGTGTGGTGGTCTATTTGGATGACATCTTGGTATATTCTGCATCCATGGAGGCCCACATTCTGGATGTCAGACGAGTGTTGCAACGCTTACGAGAGAACAAGCTGTTCGGTAAGCTTGAGAAATGCGAATTTCACCGATCCCAGGTAACCTTCTTAGGTTACATCATTTCCGCTGAGGGGTTCTCCATGGATCCTGAGAAGGTTTCGGCTGTCTTACAGTGGCCCCAGCCCAGTGGGCTTCGTGCCCTGCAGCGCTTTTTGGGCTTCGCCAATTATTATCGGAAGTTCATCAGGGACTTTTCCATGCTAGCCAAGCCTCTCACGGATCTGACCAGGAAGGGCAGTAATCCTCAGGTCTGGCCGCTCGAGGCCATCCGAGCTTTTGAGGCTCTAAAGTCCGCCTTTGTGTCGGCTCCGATTCTGTCGCATCCCAACCCTGGGTTGCCTTTTGTCCTCGAGGTGGACGCGTCTGAGACGGGAGTAGGCGCCCTCCTGTCTCAGCGTAGAACACCAGAGGGTCCTCTGCTTCCTTGTGGGTTTTACTCCCGGAAACTGTCTTCCGCGGAGTGCAACTATCAGATTGGTGACAGGGAGTTATTGGCCATCGTGCAGGTCCTTAAAGAATGGAGGCACTTGCTCGAGGGCTCGGTGGTTCCGGTTCTCATCCTGACGGACCACAAGAATCTGACCTACCTCTCTGAGGCCAAGAGATTGACACCACGTCAGGCCAGATGGGCTCTGTTCTTGTCACGTTTTAATTACGTGGTCTCCTACCTACCCGGCTCCAAGAACATCAGAGCGGATGCCTTATCACGGCAGTACTCCGAGCTGTCCGGGGAGGAGTCGATTCCGACTACGGTCATACCCCCGAATCAGATCCTGGCTGCTATTCGCACCAGCCTGACCTCTCCTCTGGGTGAGCAGATTTTGGCGGCTCAATCTGGTGCTCCCTCTGGGAGACCCAACGGCAGATGTTTTGTGCCTGAGGAGTTGCGCACTCGGTTGTTGCGAACCTACCATAACTCCAAGGCCGCGGGGCACCCTGGAAAGAATCAGCTGTCCTGGGCGGTTTCACGTCTGTTCTGGTGGCCTTCTCTACGTTCCGACATCGCCGCATATGTAGCGGCATGCTCCGTTTGTGCCCAGAGTAAGTCCCCTCGGCACCTTCCGTTGGGCCTTTTGCAACCCATAGCCACCGGGGAGCGTCCATGGTCACACCTGGGGATGGATTTCATTGTGGACCTTCCTGCATCCCGAGGCCATACGGTCATTCTCATGATTGTGGATCGGTTTTCCAAAATGTGCCACTGTGTTCCTCTCAAGAAGTTACCCTCTGCACAAGAGTTGGCCTCGATTTTTGCCAGGGAGGTCTTCCGGTTGCACGGTTTGCCCAAGGAGATTGTGTCGGATCGGGGGAGTCAGTTTGTGTCCAGGTTCTGGCGCGCCTTTTGCTCCCAGTTGGGGATTCATCTCTCTTTCTCCTCGGCCTACCACCCTCAGTCCAATGGGGCCGCAGAACGATCCAATCAGGCCTTGGAGCAATTCCTTCGTTGCTATGTCTCCGATCACCAAGACAATTGGGTTGACTTCCTGCCTTGGGCTGAGTTTGCCAGGAACACGGCGGTGAACTCTTCCTCTGGGACGTCTCCCTTCATGGCCAATTATGGGTTCCAACCTGCCGTGTTACCGGAGGTATTCTCTCCCCAGGATACTCCGGCTGTGGAGGATCACCTTTCCGTCCTACGTACTTCTTGGGTACAGATCCAGAGGTCCCTTGAGGTCTCTGCGCAACGCCAGAGACTCCAGGCTAATCGCAGACGAGCGCCCGCTCCTTCCTACCAGGTCGGAGACCGTGTATGGTTGTCCACCCGCAACCTCAACCTTCGAGTGCCCACTCCCAAGCTGGCGCCTCGCTTTGTTGGTCCCTTCCGAGTGCTTCACAGGGTAAACCCGGTAGCCTATGCCCTTGCGCTTCCTCCTGGCATGCGGATCTCCAACGTGTTTCATGTCTCCCTGTTGAAGCCATTGGTGTGTAATCGTTTCACTTCCTCGGTTCCTCGGCCCCGTTCGGTCCAAGTGGGCAATCGTGAGGAATATGAGGTGAGCAATATCCTGGACTCACGCCTGGTCCGCGGTCGGTTGCAGTTTTTGGTCCATTGGCGTGGTTATGGTCCAGAGGAGCGTTCCTGGGTTCCCTCCACAGATGTCCATGCTCCTGCGTTGCTCCGAGCCTTCCACGCACGCTTCCCTCTGAAACCGTTCCTTACTCCGCGGAGGAGGGGCCCTTGAGGGGGAGGTACTGTCATGGTCTTACCTTCTCACTGTTCTCCTTCGTTTGACATGTGCTGGCGGCCATCTTGGTTTCTGGGTTTCTTGTAGCCTCCCACCCTGCGGCTCCTCCTTCCCACTGGGAGGAGCTGGATGCCTAGCTCATATATATAGAAGGTCTGTGGCTTCAGTTCCTTGCTTGGTCCTCCTGTGTGCACATGCTTCAAAGACTGCTGCTGCTTCTGGTTCCTGATCCTGGCCTCGTCTGACTACCCCGTTGGTTCCCGATCCTGGCTTCGTCTGACTACCCCGTTGGTTCCTGATCCTGGCTACGTCTGACTACCCTCCTGGTTCCTGACCTCCGTCTACGCATGACCCTGCTTCGGTTTAGCCATCCGTTTGGACTTTAGCTACGGCTTGATTTTCAATAAAGCCTTCTTATTCCACCTATCTCTGTTGTACGTCTGGTTCATGGTTCCATGACAGTATATAATCGGGTAATCAGCGCCTGTATACTTACAAGCGCTCGGTAGCAGAGAGGAGGGAGGAGGCAGGCCGGGATGACGGGCGCTGGCAGCGTGAGTCACTATGTCACGCGCCTGCGCCGCCCACTTTATGAATGAAGCGGGCGGCGTGGGCGCATGGCGTAGTGACTCACGCTGCCAGCGCCCGTCCTCCCGGCCTTCCTCCTCCCTCTGCGATTACCCGATTATATACATAACAATTACAGATACGATTATATACAGTGAGCAGGCCCCGTGTAGTAGAATACAGTCACTGCACGGGCCCCGCTGTCATTATAAAAGCAGATGCCGGCCCCCAGCCCTGTATTGGGGGTCATTCACACTACAGGGACACTGTTATGGAGGGGATCTGTGGATGACACATAGCATAAGATGCTATATATGTGTCATCCACAGATCCCCCCATAACAGTGTCATCCACAGATCCCCACAACAGTGCCATCCAGAGACCCCAATAAGAGCCAACCAGAGATCCCCATAACAGTGTCACCCACAGATCCCCCATAACAGTGCCATCCACAGACCCCCATAACAGTGCATCATCCACAGATCCCCCATAATAGTGTCACCCACAGACCACCATTAGTTCAAAACCCACTAAAAGCACACCTTTTGGTTCAAATTTTTTTTTTCTTATCTTCCTCCTCAAAAACCTAGTTGCGTAATATGGTATAGTGGATTTGTATTGTGCAGCAGTGGTGAGCGGTTCTGCAGCGATACTGCAGCTACACAGAGTGACAAACGCAATTAGAAAAAAGAATTATAACTGGTATGCTATTCCAGTCGTCCCCCCAAAAAAACTGATAGAAGCGGGGTGTTATATACCAATAATATATTTTCTATATAGTACATTTGGGTACTGCAACATTTGTTTGCTGTTTTGCTACGTTACCTCTGCTACACACAGTGACAAACGGTATTAGAAAAAATTATTATAACTGGTGTGATATACCAGTCGCCCCCCCCCTCTGGTATGTCACTGTCCATGTTGTGGGACTATTTGTGCACTTCTAGTAATTATTTCTTAGCTGCAAATATGAGCTGAAGGTTTTTCAGGTTCGCCTGCCATTAAAATGAATGGGACCTTCCGCGAACTTGTGGCTCGCGAACATTTGATTACGCAATTGTGTTTCTTGAACCTTCCCGGCCGATGTTCGTCCATCACTATAGGGCAGTATTTCAGTAAAAAAAAGAGCACTGTTGCAGTTATTTCTGGTGAAAGCGTATAGTGGTCTTATATCAGTAATGCAAGAAAAATATATACCCACTGCACTGTTGCAGTAATTTCTGGTGAAAGCGTATAGTGGCCTTTTTCAGTTCAACAAGAAATATTTTTACTCAGGTCACTTCTGCAGTTATTTCATACACACAGTTGACATTTGGTGTTATTTGCGTTCAAATCATTTATTGCCAGTTCGGTACAATAAGAAAAAAATATACTCAGTTCACATTTTGGTGTTATTTGTGCTAAAAGCGTTTATTGCCATATGTAACAAAAGCGAAAAATATACGCAGTTAACTTTTCCTGTTATTTACGCTAAAATCATTTATTGGCCTTTTCAGTCGAATACGAGAAATATATACTCAGGTCCCATTAGTTTTTTTTCCCGCTATAATTATTTAGTTGCCTAGTTCAGTCCAAAACGAGAAATATATAGGCAGTTCACGTATTTGTGCTAAAAGTGATTAGTGGCCTATTTCTGTCCAAAAAGAGAAATATATTCTGGGCTTTTAGGGTTGTTTTAATTTGCTTTTAATTTTTTTTAGTTCAGCTAAAAGTATGTCAGACAGAAGTGCCAGGATATGCACAGAGGAGTGGCAGAGGCATAAATGTTTCTGGCGCAGGCAGAGGTTTCAGCAGATTAAGGGGCCATGGCGGCAGGAGTCGCAGCGAGAGGCCTAAGCTGCCGGTGTCATCTACTGGTCATATCTTCACCAGCAACCCAGCGGTTATTGATTAGTTAACTCGGTCATCCAATTCATCCCAAGTGACATCGGACACCCCCAGCCAACAGTCAGTGGGTTCGTCAGACACAACCCTTAGTTGGCATGGCCCGGGATTATGCCCTGTGCCCTCACCTGTCCTCAAACTGCCTCTGTCCTTTGCTGTTCCCTCAGCCACAGAAGTACTATCTGCTGTGGGCTCAGCTCTACTATTCAGCGAGGACGAGCTACTCAATGACAGTCAGCAGCTAATGCCCAGCCAATATTTGGAGGAGAAGTTCTCCGCTTCCTCCGCTAGGCGGGCATGTAGTGATGAGGAGAGTGGCGAGGGAGGTGGTGTTGCGATCAGGCTCCTGACCCAGAGAGCGTTGAGGAGGACACCAGTGACTTGCAGACACTACTCGATGATGATGATGAAGCCAATCACACTTGGAAGCCGAGTTAAGAAGGGGCTTCATCATCATCGGGAGAAGAGGATGGCAGCTTGCTCACGAGGCAGCAGCTGAGCCAGCAACGTGGCAGCATGGCTGGGAGTTAGCAGGGTGGCAGCAGTGGGAGGTCGGCAGCCAAATGGGCCCGGGGTAGACCCCCGCTTCGCAGCAGCCTAGCTGCCCGGAAAGGAGTGGTGCACGGGTTAAAGCAAGCAGCGGCACTAGTAGTCAGTCAGTGTGGAGTGTTGGGGGGAAAATCAACTACTCGGCAGTGTGGTAGTTTTTTGTCAAGACTCCAGAGGAGGTAAACATGGCCATATCTCAAATCTGTGGGCAGAAGGTGAGGCGTGGCCAGGGGGCCAATGTTGGCACCACTGCCCTGCGACAACATATGCAGCGACACCATAAAGTGGTCTCGGACAATCGTGGCTCTGATGTGGTGGTCCAGCCTGCCGCAGCCACTGCTGCATCACCTAGTGGCATGCACCTCATTGCAGGCAGTCAAGGCTCTACCGGCTCAGCAGAAGGTAGCTGTCTGTCTCTCTGTCCCATCGTCTGCTGGTCCTGAAGCTCCTGCTCCTCCTCCTTATACTCCTCGTCATTCTGCCAGCAATCAATCACTGAAGCGATTGCCAAGACACAACAGTATGTATGCATGCATCCAACGGCACAGAAGCTGAACGTGCTCCTTGCCAAGTTGCTGGTGCTGCAGTCCCTCTCTTTCCAAGTGGTGGACTCTGCACCTTTCATAGAACTGATGTATTTTGCCGAGCCGAGGTGGAGAGTCATCATTTCTTTTCACAAAATGCAGTACCAGCCCTGCACACATATGTAGAACAGAAGGTGGGCCAGTCCTTGAGCCTGTCTGTGTCTGCCAAAGTGCATGGTAGTGCCGACGTGTGGAGCTGTATCTATGGTCAGGGACAATACATGTCCTTTACAGCCCATTGGGTGAATGTGGTTCTGCACAGCCACACCAGCAAACTACACATGTGCAGGACACGACAGTGTCACATGGTTCTGCACCTGGTTTGCCTGGGCAAACATAGTCACACAGGGGAGCAACTGCTCAGTTTCCTTTAGAAATCGAATGCTGACTTTCTCCGCGACAACTGAAAATCGGAAACATAGTGACCGACAACGGGAAGAACATTTTGTCGCCACTGCATCAAGGAAGGCTGAGCCATGCGCCCTGCATGGCACACATGTTCAATCTGGTTGTCAAGTGGTTCCTGAAGTCTTCCACCAATCTGCAAGACATCCTAAAAATGGCCAGGAAACTTTGTATGCACTTCAGCCACTCATACACCGCAAAGCACACCCTCCTTGAGCTGCAGCGGCAGAATGGCATCCCCCAACATACGCTGATATGCAACGTTTCCACCCATTGGAATTCCACCCTCCATATGTTGGACCGACTGTTCGAACAGAGAAAGGCCATCAACGATTTCTTGATGATCCAAGCGGATAGGAGTACTCCCCTTTGTAACTTCGATGTTAATCATGGCAGCTCATGCGTGACACCTGCCGTTTGCTCAATACCTTTGAGGAGACCATGTTATTTTTCAGTCACCAGGACCATGGGATGAACGCCGTCATTCCACTGCTTCATGTCCTGGAACAGATGCTGGTGAATATGGCTTGTCAGGGGACTGGAGACATGGTGCCTAGAACTCAAGGCCACGTGAGCCCTGTGGGTGCTGAACTGGAAGAGGAGGAGGAGAGGGAGGAGGACATTGGAGCACAGGCAATATGTAGCCAATTGAGTGTTTTTTTCTACTGCGGTGACAGGAGAGGTAGAGCAGGAGAAACCTGAGGAGCAAGAGGGCGATGAGGAAGACAAGACAAAGGACCCAGACACACAGTGACAGTATGCAGTGGAGATGGATGCAGGGAATCCCTCAGAGTCACTTGCTAAAATGGCCCGAAGCATGCGAGCTTGTTTGCGTAGCAACAACAGAATTGTCACCATTCGGCAGAGGGACGACTTCTGGCTCTTCACCATGTTGGACCCTCGCTACCGTTCCAAAATGGGGGCCTTTTTTAGACCCACTGAGAGGGAGAACAAACTGAAGTTCTACTGAGACATCCTGGCCTCTGCCTATCTGCGCCATCGCCCATCCTCCTGCAGGTCTGACCGGTGGGGGCCATCTGCGCTCACATTCCATTGCCATGGCTGCTGGGAGGGGTGCGGGGCAATAACAGTAGCAGCTCCATCAGCAGCAGTCTGAGTCTGGAGTCCATGATGAGCCGCTTTCTTCACCCGCATAGTGAAGAAACTACTCACCAGCAGCAGCAGGTAGACCTGGAGCAGGATCTGAACCTGCAGGTTGTGGCATACTTGGACAGTACCCTGCCACTTCACATTGAAGATCCGCTAGACTACTGGGCAGCCAAACTGGATTTGTGGCCGAAACTGGCAGAGTTTGCCCTGGAAAAGCTGTCCTGCACAGCCAGTAGTGTGGCATCAGAGCGGGTGTTTAGTGAGGCGGGGGCCATAGTAACCCCAAGAAGAACTCACCTGTCCATCCAAAATGTGGAGAGACATACTTTTGTCAAGATGAATCAGGCGTGGAGCGACAAGGATTTCCACCCACCGATGCCTGATGCAGCAGATTAGATCATACATCTCCACACCATGTCATCATGCCACTCTGTGTCCTCCTGATGCTTCCATCTCCACACTACAGTATGTCCCTTTGCCACTCTGTGGTATCATGCTGTTGCTGCCATCTCGACTGTCACCTTGCCACTCTGTGGTATCATGCTGCTGCTTTTGCTGCCATCTCCACACTATATCACCTCTGTGGTATCAGGCTGCTGCTGTTGCTGCCATCTCTCTTGACAGCCCCTTCACTGAGCACCTCGTTTTTGGATTTCAAATCCTCTTTTTTGGCGGTGTTGCCATTCAAATTTAGATTAACCAGTTGCTGCCATCTCCACGCTATGTCACTGTGCCACTCTGTGGTATCATGCTGCTGCTGTTGCTGCCATCTCCACACTAGGTCACCTTGCCACTCTGTGGTATCATGCTGCTGCTGCTACTGCCATCTCAACACTATGTCACCATGCCACTATGTGGCCTCCTCATGCTCCCATATCCACACTGTGTCACCTTGCCACTCATTTTTATCATCATGCTGCTGCTGCTTAAAAGGCCTTAGACTGATCACCCGCCCCACAATTACGGTTTTGGAACCAACAAACCCAACTTGCTTTTGAGGGTTGCATTAATCTGCAGGTTACCGTCGTACAGCTCTACTGATAACTTTTCATGTGCCTCTTTTGAGTGCTACATTAATCTGCAGGTTACCGTCACACAGCTCTACAGATAAATTTCCATCTGCATCTTTCTCAACAATCTGTGCCTTCAGTCTTTTATCCATACTCTGTCATTGTGGCACTATGTGGCCTCCTCATGCTGCCATCTCCACACTATGTCACCTTGCCACTCATTTTTATCATGCTGCTGCTGCTTGAAGGTCTTGGACTTATCACCCACTCCACGATCTAATTTAGGTTTTGGAACCGACAAACCCAACTTGCTTTTGACGGCTGCATTAATCTGCAGGTTACCGTCATACAGCTCTACAGATAACTTTCTATCTACATCTTTCTGAACAATCTGTGCCCTCAGTCTTTTACCCAGACTCTGTCATTGTGCCATTCTGTGGCCTCCTCATGTTGCCGCCACCTACAGAATCTGTCATTGAGCCACTCTGTAGGCTCCTGATGCTGTCACCAACTCTAGACTCTTTCATTGTGTCACTCTGTGGCCTTCTCATACTGCTGCAGAATACACACTCTCACATTGTGCCACTCTGTGGCCTCCTCATGCTTCCGCCACCTCCAGAAACTCTCTCACTGAGCTACTCTGTAGCCATATGATGCTGTCACCAACTCCAGACTCTGTCATTGTGCCACTTTGTGGCCTCTTCATGCTGCCGCCACCTCCAGACTCTGTCATTATGCCACTCTGTAGCCTTCTTGACGCTAACATGGACTTGTAAGACTGAGTTAATACTTGAGTTATTTGATCAGTTTTGGCCCCGTGACTGCCCAAATAAGTAAAGTGTGCAGTGATTCTAATAGTGACGCCTGTCACCTGCATGTCATCCTCACTGACAGTATTATTTCACTAACCCAGCACACTCCCTATGCGTGTTACTGCAAGGCACAGTGTTCTACATCAATATAAAGGCTCTCTGCAGGCCGGAAATAGCCATTTTTAACGTGATTTTCCATGAATAAATTTGGATCGAAACAAATTTTTTTCTGAAAATTCGGCGAACCAGCCAAATAGAATTTTTGAGAAATTCGTTCATCTCAACATGGCTACTGCCATTACAGTGATGGCAATACTTACCTGCATGTTTATTGGCTGCTTAGCAGCCGCAAAACGTCCGGGGAGAAGACTCGAGCATTGCGCTCGAGCACATGCGGTACTCGGCTGAGTACCGCCATGTGCCGAGCATAGCGATGCTCGAGAGAACTGGTATTCGGCTGAGCATGCTCGCTCAACACTAGTAAACAGTGAAGAACTTGCTCAACTTGACCCATTTAAACAGCTGATCAGCTAATAAACCATACATTTTAACCCTCTTTCAAATTTCGCAAAAGGTTTCTGCCATGAAAAATATTCTATATTATAGAGTATAGCCAGTGAGTTATTCAACAAAATATATCTGTATAGCACGACTTGCTATTTACACTTCTACTTATTTCTCTGTCCACCTCAGAAATATCACTGAGGTGGACACACATGCTCAGTTCAATCCTTCCACTGCCCCATGCCCTACCTACTGTTAGAAACTATGACAGTTACAGGGAGAGAACTGCAGCATAAAGGACATACCCTCTGAAAAAGGGTATGCCCCCTGAGCTGCCAGAGTTGGAAAAAATCTAGCAGAGCTACTGGAGACATAAATTGCGGGAGTTCTTGATCTATCTGAGGTACCTTGTAATGCAACGGAATGAGCTTTCTCGACTGATTTAATATTCTTGCAATTTCCAACCTACAGTAAAATGGAAGGAATTTATCATGTAGCCTAACACTTTTGTCTAGAAATGCTATTCCAGTTTTCTACACCACCCCTTACTGGAGTAATTACATTGATAAATCTGGAGTTACATAGAAAACTAGACCCACTTTTACAAACTGGATTAAGTGGGGTAAAAATGCATGAAAAAAAGGTTGCAATATACTGACGCATGTTACCTCAAAAAGTCAAAAGTTCCCTATTTTGGGACTTGAAGACAGAATTCTGAAATACAGGCTTCATAAATGTATGTTTCTCCATGTAGGAGAAGCTACCTGAGGCTGCAAAATGTATTTCTTTCTGGAGCTATATTACCTGCAAATCAGCAAATTTCCTGAAGGGTGTTTGTTCATAAAATTGACTTTTAAATAGTAACCTTTGCTCCTTAGACATGTTATGTCATAGATGCCATTTTAGAAATAATGAACCCTTTAAATGCTGATTTGGATAATTATTGCTTGTAATCTCTGACGCATTGCTCCTCTGAGCACTTTTATGAGCCCTATTACCATTTATATAGAAATATGGTATACTGTAACTAGGTACCCTAGCTTTTTTAATTTCCCTGGTACACTAATTCTACATCCCACTGAGACTTTTAGATATAACACAGAAACATCTTATTTGTGTATTTTCTTATTTTTATAAGTTCTATAAATTTTCTCTTTAGTTTTTCCACACTCTTGTTAAGTTTGAATCACAAACAAATTATGTATTTTCCAAAATGTGGTTGGATTGTGACTATTATCTGTTTCTTTGTAGTGACAGTTTAATCTGCTTCCTTGCCCAAGGGCTCTGTAAAGCCTCGTCCATTAAAGAACTGGCCCAATGCCTGGCTGAATACTCACATCAAAGAGAAAGAGATGGTCACACAAGAGATGATGCCTCATATATAAAGCACCACAGAAAGAGCTTAAGGGCACCCAGGACATTGTGATAGGCTTCTGGGGTACAGCACAAGCCAAGAGGTAAAATGAGAATACAATAAAGCCCCAGGCAGTAAGTATTTTGCAAATCCATGCACAGTTATCAGTTGATGCTGATCCACATTCAATGGGAGGCAATTCATTCTAATGAGGTTCCACAATAAAAGTCTACTGCTTCCCATGAAAGCACTGTTGGCAAACAGCATTTCCAGCTGAGTACACAAAACGAGAAAAAAGGTCTGTGTATCTGCATTGTAATGGAGAGAGCCATTGAATTTTACAACAGATATGAACTGTTAATTTGTCGATTCAGTTTGCCCTTTTCTTAAATGTTTCTCTTAAAGTGCTTGTTATCTCTAATATCTATCCTACCCTATAAATTGCAGACAAAAGTTTTGGTTTTCTAAAGTTTTACTGTAATTTTGCAAAGTGAAAAAAAATAAAAAATCTTGTGACTTTTGTTAAAAATTGTCTAATACTTTTTCTGTAGACATTCCCTATGATGGTAGTTTGAACTCTAGATTTTTTTATGTACCTTAGATATGGCAAATCAGTCTCTCTCTCTCTCTCTTTTATTAATAAAATAAGCATAGTGAGTTCAGACATGGTTTTCAGCCACTGGTTCTAGAATAATGTTGCTAGAAAGAATTGCTAAGCCCCAGGTGGTAGACCCATCTGTTATACATAATTTTAAATGGGTTTCTAGTGTTTTCATTCTTACATTGTACACTTTTCACATGAGAATAAATGATAGAAAAAGTAAAGCGCTATATATATATATATATATATATTTATTTATTTTTGTTCAAGTACCATGCTAGCAGAAAATGAAAAAAGAATACCTGAAAAACTTAGTGCAAAGTATAAGCTGATTGTAATACTTGGTCAATGATCACACAATCTAGGTGTTGAATAGTGATGAGCAGCATAGATAATATTCGGGATATTTTTCAAAATGGCCTAATATTCGCCATAAATTTGCAAATTCTAGAATTCGCGCTCTCCAGTCATTATTTTCTTCATTGTGAAAATCGGCAATGTAATATGCACGTATTGCACGCACAATACAGGCGTGGCTCAATTTTGCTACATTTTTTTAAGCTGCTACAAGGTTTCCTGAGACTGGAGAAAATTCATAGTACAATAATTCCTATCACACTCTCTAACACCCTGCACTGGAACCTAACCTACTCTGATTATCTCCCACTAAAGACCTGTATTATATATATGAGCTAACTATCTAATGTATTTGAATAAAAATCCAGATGACTCGGCAAAGCACAGAGCAGCACAGCAATGACACTGCTCTCTTTCTCAGAACTGCAACAAAAAAAACTAAAAAAACTGCAGAAAATGGCTGCTGGGGAGTTTCTTATATAGTAAGGGGTAGGCAACTTTCCTATTGGTTGCTAGGGATGTTCCTAAGCTCAGATAAAGATATTGCAGCCTTCTCATTGGCCCACAAGCAAGAAGCAGTGAGGGTACTGATGAAAAAAAAAATTGAATATTTGCGATTACGAAGATATAGCACTATATTCTACATCTTCGTGAATTCTCAAAGTGCTAATATTTACGATAAAAATTAGTGATTAGAATATTCACAATTAACTCTAGTGTTGAACTCTTTATTTTGGGTTCTGCAGCACGGTGTATGTTGAGGCAAGGTCACATTAATACTGGGTGACATCTCCTTTTCCTCAGATACAGGCTGTTACTCTAACATGGTAACAGTCAGGCAGATGCTGGATATCCTTTTGTGCTATGTCTTTCCAAGCTCTTTCAAAGTGGAAACATAGTCAAGGTTGTCGTTGGCTGATGTGCATTGCAGATCCATTGCCCCATCTAGTCCCAACCATTCTCAATGGGGGAGAGATCTGGCAATCCAGCTGTCCAGAGGAGCTGCTAAAGACACTGAAGAATACATTGTATACTGTGGCAGTGTGTGGGCAAATGTTATCATGTTGGACCACAAATAATCCAGTAAAAAAAAGCAAAATAAGTAGTTTAACAATGTTCTGGACATATCAAAGGCTGGTCAATATTCCCTCCATTAATACTAGACAGGAATGGCCATGGTATCTAACGGTGCCCAACACCATGACCCTTGGCACTTCTGTGTCTCAACCCTAAGCATAATGGCAGTAGGCACTCTCCAGGCCTCCTGTTGATGCAGCCAATATCATAAGCAAAGAAGAGCTTGCTTTTATGCTTGAAGACTATTGTTTGCCAATTATGCTTTTAGCCTCTTCCGGACAAAGGGCGTACAGGTACGCCCTGATGTCCCGGTACTTAAGGACACAGTCCTGTGTATTTCCGATCACCGCCGCGAGGAACAAGGTGCCTTCTCAAATCATTGCGCGGGGGGGCCGTGACCCCCTCGTGTCGGCAAACGCCACAAACCGCAGGTTCATTCAGACCTCGTGTCGGGCGGCGGTGCCATCGGGTCCCCATGGGGCTGTAGGGGGAACCCGATGGCATAGAAGGCAGTGCGATGAATTCCTGAGGCATCGGTGCTGCCTTCCTGTGACAATCCTGTGAGATCCAGCCCCCTGGATCTCACATGCCGGAAGCTGCATGAGTAATACTAACTGTATTACTCATACAGCCAATGCATCCAATACAGAAGTATTGGAATGCATTGTAAAGGATTAGACCCCCAAAAGTTGAAGTCCCAAAGTGGGACAACAAAATAAAGTGAAAAAAAAAAGTTTCCCCCCAAAAAAATTAGGAGTTTCAAATAAAAATAAACAAAAACGTCATTTTGCCCAAATAAAGTAAAAAAAAATTGGTAAAAATTAGGGGAAAAAAGTAGGCATTTTAGGTATTGCCGCATCCGTATCGACCAGCTCTATAAACATATCACATGAACTAACCTCTTAGATGAACACCGTACAAAATAAAAACTGTGCTAAATAAACAATTTTTTGTCACTTTACACCACAAAAAGTACAACAGCAAGTGATCAAAAAGGTGTATGCCCACCAAAATAGTACCAATCTGTCGCCTCATCCCACAAAAAATGAGCCCCTACCTGAGACAATCGCTCAAAAAATACAAAAAAAACTATGGCTCAAAATATGGAGACACTAAAACATTTTTTTTTTCGTTTTAAAAAAGCTTTTATTGCATAAAACTTACATAAATAAAAAAAGTATACAAATTAATTATCTCCGCATCCGTATCGACCGGCTCTATAAAAATATCACATGACCTAACCCCTCAGATGAACATCGTAAAAAATAAAAAATAAAAACTGTGCTAAATAAACCATTTTTTGTCACCTTACATAACAAAAAGTGTAATAGCAAGCGATCAAAAAGTCATATGCACCCCAAAATAGTGCCAATCAAACCGACATCTCATCCCGCAAAAAACGAGAACCTACCTAAGATAATCGCCCAAAAAATCTAAAAAAACTATGACTCTCAGAATATGGATTCACTTAAACATGATTTTTTTTTTTTTCAAAAATTATATTATTGTGTAAAACTTACATAAATAAAAAGTATAAATATTAGGTACCTCCGTGTCCGTAATAACTTGCTCTATAAAAATATCACATGACCTAACCCCTCAGGTGAATACTGTAAAAAAAAAAAAAAAGGTGTAAAACAAGCCATTTTTTTGTCACCTTAAATCACAAAAAGTATAATAGCAAGCGATCAAAAAGTCATACGCACCCCAAAATAGTGCCTATCAAACCATCATCTCATCCCGCAAAAATCATACCCTACCCAAGATAATCGCCTGAAAAGTGAAAAAACTATGGCTCTCTGACTATGGAAACACTAAAACATGATTTTTTTTTTTGCTTCAAAAATGAAATCATTGTGTAAAAGGTACATAAATAAAAAAAGTATACATGGGGGCTGAGCTAGCGCCGGTCTGTGATGGCCGCTTGTTTCTGAGCTCTGCGCTGCAAACCGTCTACTGCACTAGCTATCTTAAGCATACAGCTTGGTCAAGATCGGGAACCCTAAAGCCGGGGAGCACCCCAGCTCCAACAAAAGTCAAGTGGCAGGAGGGGATATGGATAAATTCCTGAAGAAAGCGGCCGCTTCATTTGTGGCCCGCGATTCTAAAATGGCGCCCGCTCAGTCCCAGAAAGCTAGATCGGAGGAAGAGAGTGATGGCGAAGAACCGCAAGGAAAGGGAGCCCTCCCGATTACCAGACATTACCTAAAGAACACGCTGGGTAAAGCCCTCGAGCCCCTCCTGAGCGAGTTTGCCGCCATGCGCCAGGATATGCGCCATATAGGGGACAGAGTTGAGGCCCTGGAGAATCAGCAGGCCCTGATGATGGACCACCAGAGGGCCACCTCGAATTCATTCCAGAAGTCTTACCTGAATCAGATGCAGAGTGCCCTTGAAGACCAAGAGAATAGGGGCCGCAGAAATAACTTGCACATCAGAGGGATCCCTGAGGCTGTGCTTCCTGGTGACATCCCTGCTGCAGTCATCTCCCTCTGCTCTTCACTCCTGGGCCCTGAGTTCGCTCTGGAGATTGTGCTGGAAAGGGCACACAGGGCACTGCGTCCTAAACCCAAAGCAGAAGATCCCCCAAGAGATGTTATTTGAAAGTTCCTAAACTTTCAAGTGAAATCTGCTGTTCAAGATGCTGCTAGGAACAGACAAGATATACTATTTGAAGGTTCACAAATCTCGATCTATCAGGATCTGGCTCCCTCCACCTTGAGGAAACGCAAATGTCTTAAGCCGCTGACAGAATGGCTAAGGGCGAACAGGATCCTTTATAAATGGAACTTTCCTTTTGGACTTGCCTTTCTTCAAGGAGGTCGTCGCATGAATATTACCACTTTTGCTGACTTAGAGGCGGTTTATGATCATCTACAAATTCCGCCCATGCAGATCGAGAACTGGGACTTATTCCAAGATCTTGGTGCTCTGCCTAAAGTTCCTGCGGTGGAGGCCTTCACCTTACAACACACCCCAAAGAATCACAAAGCGGGGAAGAGAAGTCGGCAGCTAACACCGAAGAGACTGTCTCAAGATTAATCCTATAATCCATCCTGTCACAAGTCTCCTACCCAGTGGTATAACACTTCCTTTTCTTTTTCTTTTTCTGGACTCACTGAGATCTATCCAGATAATTTGCTTCTTCCTTATACGGGACTTTTGCATTAATGAGCATAGTTAGCTTTAATTTCTGCTCGTAGATCCAGGAGTGAGTCCAGCCTAGTTGCATATTGCCACTGTAGCTAATAAGTCGTATTTCTTATGCCTGAATCCTTCTCCTCCCCCCCTCCCTTAACCATTACTTTCCCTTCTTAATTTTCCTAGGAGATTGGAGCTTGTTCCTCCTGTCCGTTGAATTCCCGATGGTAGCTTAGTCTGACATAAGATTACTTCCAAGCTGCAATTTTATGTGCAGAACGGTTTGTTAACCGGTCTTTGACCAATTTTTCCCCCATGCTTTACACTAGTGGGTCACCCCACAAACCTGTTTTTTTTCTTGGTTTTATGTTTTGTTTCTCCCTTTTCCCCTTTCCCTTTGTTCTGTTCTAGGTACCTGACACACAATTATCTGAATCCCCTGAGAGATAATCAAGTTCTGACGGATCCGGCTCCTCTCCTGGACGGGGTAGCATCACCTAAAATCGTGAGTGTCCTCTCCTGGGGGACTAGCACACCTTGCACCTTCCCGATCACAACAACCTTTGGCTGACATTCATGTAGCTTCTTACAATGTAAAGGGCTTCAATTCACCCTCTAAAAGAAGTCAGATCTTTACTATCTTACGTAAAGAGGGCTCGGATGTGCTGCTTCTCCAGGAGACGCATTTCAGGTTTAATCACTATCCCAATTTGGAATTCTCTCACTATCCACTCTGGTTCCTTTGTGGGGGGTGTTCTGCTTCGTCTGGGGGAGTGAGTATAGGATTCAAGAGGAAAGTGCCTTTCAAATACATTAACCATATACAGGACCCGGAGGGTAGATTTATTATGCTTAAAGGGAATATAGGGATCCAGAAGTATACCTTTATAAACTTATACGCCCCTAACACCAAACAAGCTGGCTGGCTGGCTGTCATCCATATCCCCAATTATTAAGTCTTTCAAGGAAGGTATTGTGATACTGGGTGGGGATCTCAATATAGCTCTGACTCCCCAGATAGATTCGTCAGCAAGGAAAACCGCCCACTCAAAAAGCTCCTTGAAGCTTATCAAAAACACTCTCTGGGATCTTCACTTAATAGACGTATGGCGCACTCATAACCCTAACACTCTAGACTATACCTTCTATTCCCATGTTCACAATAATTATCACCGCATAGACTAACTTTTTATTTCAAAAGAGCACCTTCAGCTATGCCCAATGGCCAAAATTGGGTCCATACATCTATCTGATCATGCCCCAATTTTTATAAAGGTTTCCTCCCCTACTCACAAACCGAAGAACTTTAACTGGAGACTAAATGAATTTATCCTTGGGAACCCAGATTCCATAAAGAAAATTGCGTCACTACTAGACGAATACTTTAAATTAAACTCTCTGCCAGAAATCTCGCCCCAAACCATCTGGGATGCGCATAAACCTTTTATCAGAGGTGAGTTCATTAGTCTAGGTTCACATCTAAAGAAAACCAGGGAAAGTAATATTAATAATCTCCTCTCCAAGGTTTTTTTTTTTTTTTTTTTTTTTTTTTTTTTTTTTTTTTTCCAGAGTATCACAAACCGAGAATCAGAAAATGACCGCAGTGTCAGCGTTCATTTCAGTGATCCATTTTTATTTTTTTTTTCAATCTCCATATTTTATTTATGATACAAAAATACATATCGACATGACATTTATAATATCTTAAATGTTGAAATCATCCCCAACCCGCCCCAACCACCCCCCTCCCTCCCAACCTAGCAGGAAAAAAAAAAAAAAAAAAAAAAAAAAAAAAAAGAAAAAATTAATGAATTAAGCCGTAACCCACTCTCCCCACAGACCACTCCATTTTAAGTAGGCTCCTCTCTGTTTGTACAAGATCTTCTCGTAGTTCTTCACCTTCTCAACCATAGCCATCCAATTACCACAATCTGGGATGGAGGAGCTAAGCCACAGTCTAGCAACAATAAGCCTGGCCAGGAACATGACCTTAATCAATAATTGACGATTTATGGGCTGATAGTTGACCTCCGATAGGATCTCCCAGGACCCATATCCTGGGGGACAAAGGAACAAGCATATTCAGTTTGCAGGCCAAAGTGGTCTGGACTGATCTCCAATAACCACCCACCATCGGGCAATCCCAGAACAGATGTAAATGATCTGCCCCGGAGTCGCCACAGCGTGGGCAATCGGAGGAGGTCCTAAATCCTCTTCTATATAACCACATAGGTGTCACATATATTTTGTGCAGAATGTTAAATTGTACAACAGTGTGATTGAAGTTGTGTGAAACATATTTTAAGTTTTCCCCTATAGTTTCCCAATCTGGGGGACCCACCTCCGAAAGTAGCAAAGACCAGGACTTCTGTCCTGGAGAAAGAAGACCCATAAAAAAGTGTTTCATTAAGTGTCTATAACAATATGACATTTTAATTTTTGTAGCAGTTTTCTTAATAATAAGATTGTGTAAAAATTCAGGAGAATCTATAAAAAGAAGGTGACTATTCAGAGTGCTGGAGAGTGCAAACCTCAATTGGAAATATGCATACCAAGCCACCTCACCCATATCTGCCCTCTCCCCTATTTCCCTTGAGGACAGAATTTGTCCACCACTAACCACCTGATGTAAATACTGAACTTTCTTCGTCCTCCAGTACTGGCAGCACTTCAGGTCCCTTATATTCACAAGCTTTAGGTTATGCCACAGTGGGGTGCAAATAAGCGATGCCTCAACTCCACACCAGCTCCTGATGACCCGCCAGGTCTTTGTAGCCATTCTGCAAAAAAGTGTATACCCGGTCTGTGAATTTAATAGATAGTCGGACTCCAATACAGTAAAGAAATCCGTAAAGCCTGAGTCTTTCACCACCTTATTGCAGAAATGGCTATTCTCCCAATCACTAAAAAGGCAGAGCTGAGAGGCCATGAAGTAACCCCTAAAGTAAGGGAGGTTAAGGCCTCCCTGACTATAGGGCATAGAGAAGTAGAGCGCCTTCAGTCTGACGCGCTTCCTCCCCCACAGTAGATCATTAAGCATCCGCTCAATTAGTCTAAAGTACTTATCTGCGATCCATACAGGCGAGTTGCGCAGGACATAAAGAACCTGGGGCAGTACTACCATTTTGATTAAAGAAATTCTATCAGCTTTCGTATGCAGAATTTTTTGCCATATCTTGGATTTAGCCCTCAGCTTTGTCAGCAGGGGAATCAAGTTAAGTTGTAAATATTCCAGAGGTTTAGCAGAAACTAAAATCCCCAGGTA
The DNA here is from genome assembly GCF_014858855.1 of Bufo gargarizans. Classification (NCBI taxonomy): domain Eukaryota; kingdom Metazoa; phylum Chordata; class Amphibia; order Anura; family Bufonidae; genus Bufo; species Bufo gargarizans. Next base: position 452,483,905 of record NC_058082.1, read on the forward strand.
CTTTATTGATTCAGAGACAGTTAGCTGATCATCCCAGTTACCTCGCAACTCGTCTATAGGAAGGAGAGCAGTCTTCTCCCAATTGATCTCTAGGCCAGACGGAGCGGAGAAAAAACCAACCAGATCCATTATACGAGGGAGACTAGTTTCTGTTTGCTGAAGGAAAATCAAAATGTCATCTGCGTAGAGAGATACGCGGTCATGCTTCCCCATTAAGCCGAAGCCAGCCACCTGCAAATCCTGTCTTATGCTGGCTGCTAAAGGTTCAATATAGATATTGAAAAGAAGAGGTGAAAGAGGACAGCCTTGACGGGTGCCTCTTCCTAGGAAAAAGCTCTCTGTGACCGTATCATTAATCCTGATCCTAGCAGTTGGGGAGCTATATAATAGCTGAACCATCGCCATAAATCTAGGGCCAAAGCCCATTTTTTTCATTACCGCCCAGAGAAAAGTCCACTCCACCCTGTCGAAGGCCTTAGTGGCATCCAGCGACAGGATGGAGCGGGCCCCACACCCTGGAGACTGAATGTTAATAAATAACCTGTGCAGATTGTGGTGAGTGCCCCTTTTTGGCATAAAGCCATTTTGGTCTGGGTGAATAATAGTTGATATAACCTGTGAAAGCCTCCTAGCTAAAACTTTAGATAGTAGCTTAGCATCTGTGTTTAATAACGAGATCGGTCTATAGGCGCTCATTTCTAGCGGATCCTTATCCTTTTTGGGAATTAAGACAATCAGAGCCTCCATCATAGTGCATGGTAGATTTCCTCCCTGTGTTGCCTGAGAAAGGAACCTCTAATAGCTGAGGGAGAATCACGTCGCTATGCTTGCGGTAAACCTCATATGGAAGGCCATCCATCCCCGGCGACGAGTTCCCTGTGATGGATCCCAAAGCCTCTTGAAGTTCCAAAAGGGATAACTCCTCTTCCAGATATTCTACTTGGGCTTCATTTAATACAGGAAGTGAGATCCTCTCAAGAAACCGCGTCGCTAGGTCAGGCGGCAAGCCAGGAGAGGGGCTATATATCTGGGTGAGATATTGTAGGAAGGTGTCCCTGATTCCTTCAGGATCTGTTATAGTTTCCCCTGCTGTATTACGGATCGAAACAATAGACTGATTTTTCTTGCCTTGTTGTGAAATTATCCTAGCCAGCAACCTGCCGGGGCGTCCAGACTCCGAAAAATATTTTAAACCCTTGAAAAATACTCTATGAGTTGCTTTCTCTGTTATGTATTTATCCAAGGAGCAGCTGGCCTTCTGCATCTCCTCCCTATTATACTCAGTAGGTTGGGCGATAAAACGCTCGCTTGCGCCTGCTACAGCCCTGGTCAATTCCTCCTCTTTTTTTTAAATGTTCTCTTTGTTGCAGCGATCTCGCTTATAAAGACCCCCCTCAGATATGCTTTCAGGGCATCCCATACTATGTTAATGTTAGCAGAGGGGCGATTCACTTCCCAAAAAAAGGATATCAATGATTTAGTGGACTTTAAATTATCCATAATAGAAAACCAATATGGGTTCAACTTAAATCCTAGCCCCCTGTTGTCCTTGTTCTTCCCAGCACAAACCTCAATCAATACCGGTGAGTGATCCGAGATTGTTCTTACCCCATATCGTATCCTGCGGATATTACAGAGATTATTCTCATTGGTAAATGCTAAATCAATTCTAGACATAGCTCTGCCACCCCTGCTGACACAAGAGTATACTCGCTTGCCTCCGCCAAGATGTTCCCATATATCCACCAGTCCAACTTCCCGGCAGAATTGTGGCAGCGGGGAGGCAGATAGATTCCTCCCACATTCTGCATCTAATGTAAATCTGTCTTTCTTGGGGTCCATTACTGCATTAAAGTCCCCCATCAAAACTAGCCGGCATTCAGATCTCCCTTCAAAAAAGTGTGTTAGCTGGACCAATGGGTACATTGAAAAGGGCGGAGGTATATAAAAAAAAGCGAGAATATAGCTATGGCCGTACAACTTACCATGCAAGAAAATAAATCTACCCTGGTCATCTATATAGGATTTAATAAGGATAAAGTCCACAGAGTTATGGATCAGAACTGACACACCCCTAGAGGCGCCACTAAAAGTGGAGTGATAAGACTGCAAGTGCCATCCCGTTGTCAAGCGGGACACGGTTTCTTTGGTAAGATGGGTTTCTACCATGCAAATAATTGCTGGAAGATATCGTTTAAGTGCATCCATAATGGCTTGCCTTTTTACCCTTTCACCGAGCCCTCTGATATTCCAGGTTACAATCCGAGTAGACATCCTTCACTGTGCATAAGAAAAAAAAAAAAAAAAAAAAAAAAAAAAAAAAAAAAAAAAAAGAAAAAAAAAAAAAAAAAAAAAAAAACCCTCCCCGAACCTGCAAGGTGGGTTCCCACCCGCCCATCCCGCTCCCCTCTCCATTGATCCGCCCGATCTGGTCAGCGAACCTCTAAACCCACGGCCGTTCTCCCTTGCCCTGGCCCCTCCCTTCCATAATAGTATCCGTTTTCTCCAGCTACTCTGACGCTTGATCTGCTTTGTTTTTTTTTTTTTTTTTTTTTTTCCCTTCATTTCTATCTAAAAAGGATTAAGCAGTTCCCTTATGGATCATTCTTGGATCGCTGGATACTATAGCAAATATTTAACATCATTGGGCGCCCCTCCCTCCCCTCCCCCCCTTCATTCCTGCTAATACAAAATTTCAGATGCCCATTTGCTCCAGCCAGTTTAGCGCCTGCTGTGGTGTCTCAAAATAAAGTGAAGTCCCGTTGTGGATTACTCTCAATTTCGCTGGATACTGTAGAGAGTATTTGATCTCCTTGGCCGCCAATCGTTTCTTTATCTCTATAAAGTTTCTTCTTTTCTCCTGGGTCTGCCGCGCAAAATCAGGGAAAAAGAGCAGTTTAGTACCCTGATATTCAATGGGTGCACATTCTCTTGCTCTTTTCAAAATCATGTCTCTATCAGCAGACAGTAGAAGTTTGATTAAAATTGCACGTGGCGGTCTCCCTGGTATGGGCTTCCCTCCTGGTATTCGGTGTGCTCTTTCTATTTGGAACATAGGGGAAAAGTTCTCACTCCCAAAGCTGTGCATGACCACATCTTTAATTTCTTCCTCTAGTTGTCGGCCCTGAGCTCCTTCCGAAAAACCGATTATGCGCACATTATTGCGTCTTGACCTGTTTTCTAGGTCCTCTAGCTTATTTTGTAGTGCTTGATTTTCTGATGCCAGGGTTGTCATTTTGGATTTTAGCATACCCATGCCTGTTTGCAGGGAATCAATAGTTTTTTCCACGCTAAGAACTCGCTCCCTCATCTTTCCTAGATCTTCTCTTATTAAGGAAATATCGCTCTGCACTGACCCCAATTGCGTGGACATTCCCTGCACCAGAGTGCCATTATTTTCCACAGCGCAAAGGATTTTGTCCAAGACCGATGGGTCGTATCCCGTTGGTATTTGTGTAGAGGAGCCTTCCTCGCCTTCCTCCTGGTCAGCGTCCTCTGATCCATCCTCAGAGAGATCAGCAGTTTGACGAGTATTCGCTAGTTTTTTCATCTTGGCTGGAGGTTTAATTTTGGCTGGAATTTTTTCAGCTAGGAAGGACGATTTTAAAAATTTATCGATTTTATTCTCTGGAGTCTTAGCCCCCAGCTTAGTAGTGGAGGAGTCAATTGAACGTCGTTTTGGGGCCATTTTCAACACCTTATATTGTGTATATATAATTTTTTTTTTTTCCTCGTTCTCTTCCCTTTTTTTTTTTCCTTTCTTTTCTTTCCCCCCTCTCTTTTTTCTCTTTCTTTCCTTTAGTTCTTTTTATTTATTTATTTATTTTTTTTTTTTTCCTCCCTCTTTTTTTTTTTTTTTTTTTTTTTTTTTTTTTTTTTCCTTAACCACAAGCAGGGAGCAGTTTTGGCAAAAGCTATATCCACCTCATATTAACAGTACAATAAGTACAAAATCAAAGTTCAATCCTCACGTGACCGACGTTGTCGTCCCAGTATCCGCCGTGGCCGTGGCAGCAAGTCCAAGCCGTGGTTTAGATATAGTGTATCCGTCCGAGTGGCAAAAAGACCGATAGCAGGCGAACAGCAGAGGGTCAAGGAGTCCAGCAGCAGGCACACCAACACGCCAGCAGACAGGAGGCAGGAAAAGCCCAGCAAGGCAAAAATCCAGAGGGACAAGCAGTCCAGCAGTCCAACGTCAAGCAGAGCAGCGAGGCAGCGACAGCAGACAGGGGCCACAAGAAGGAACCAGACGGGCAACCACAAGGACAAGCAGATAAGGATCAAAAATCCAACAGGTGAGGCGGATACAGCAGCGCAGGGCAAGCAAGTCTAGCGGAGACCAGGGAGCAAGACAGCCACAGCCGGCATCTACGTCCTCTACTTAACTTATCATGCGGAGACGTTAGCTGTACGAGGATCAAGCCGGGCACACAGCTCTGCTCTCCTCATCAGCTGGCCGGTTCAACGCATCGGAGCTCAGCGCATCGGAGGGCACCAGCATCAGCTGTTCGGAGCAGGGCGTCGGAGCTTGGGAGGAGGACGCCGGTATCAGCTGTTCCGCGTCAGGGCATTAGCGCTTGCAGGGAGGAAGCCAGCACAGAGGGGAGAGCGAGACGTGATCCTCTCCAAGGTTAACAAATTAGAATCTACCCATAAGAGTACCTCCTCTGAATCCCAACTTCAAGAGCTCTCTAAAGCAAGAGCTGAATTGAAAGCTCTGTTGAACAACAATTCAGCTAAATACTACCTCAATTCCCAATACAAATTTTTTGCTCACGGGGATAAGGCCACAAAATTTCTTATGAATAGAATTAAATCTAGAAGAGCAGACAACTACATTCACCAATTGTCCTCTCCTAAGGGCGAGCCAGTATTTGATTCCTACAGGATTGCCAAACAATTTAGAGACTTCTATGAAGCTCTGTACAACCTCCCTTCCACCGTACTCCCAACATCTCACTCCACATTAGTGGATGCGTATCTTAAGTCAACTACCTGCCCAACACTATCGGTAGACCAAAAGCGATCGCTTGAAGCCCCATTTACCATGGATGAGATTTCTCTTGCTCTGGCCCAAATGCCCCAAGGGAAAAGTCCGGGCCCAGACGGCCTACCGGCATTTTATTACAAAGCATTCAAAAATCAGCTCCTGCCGCATCTACTTACAGTCTGCAACCAGTCCCTACAGGGTGTCCCCTTATCTAGGGATATGGTGTCTGCTCATATAGCCTTGATTCCTAAGGAGGGGAAGGACTCCAAGCAATGTGCAAACTATAGGCCAATTTCTCTCCTGAATATTGATCTTAAAATACTCGCAAAACTACTGGCCAATCGCCTTGCTGTCCTTCTCCCTCTGCTGGTACATATGGATCAGGTGGGCTTTGTGCGTAATAGGGAAGGTAGAGATAATACAACTAGAGTCATCAACGCTCTCTGCTATGCCAGACATACTTCTACTCCTCTTTTACTTCTTAGCACTGACGCTGAAAAAGCGTTTGACCGCATAAATTGGAATTATCTACGACGTGTTCTAACCTTCTTCGGCCTACCTGATCCATATATCAAGGCTGTATTTGCTATGTATAACCAGGCTACCGCCCGAGTGATGGTCAACGGTGACCTATCATCTCCATTTCAAATCCAAAACGGAACTCGTCAGGGTTGCCCCCTATCCCCCCTATTATTCATACTGGCCATGGAGCCCCTTCTGTCTAGGCTTAGAATGGATACTGGGATTAAAGGTCTGTTTCTAGGGGGTAGGACCCACAAGATTGCGGCATTTGCAGACAATGTCATGATTATGACATCAAACCCTAAAAACTCCCTCCCCCTAATTCAGGAACATTTAAAGAACTATAGTGTAGTTTCAGATTTTAAGATCAACGAGAGCAAATCCACCATCATTTGCACAGGCATTCCGCCGCAACTCAAACTCTCTTTAATGAAAGATTCTCATTTCAATTGGTCCTCTCCAACTATTACCTACCTGGGAGTGAAAATTAGCCCTACCATTTTAGACCTATTCACACTCAATTATGTCCCTTTAAAGGCCGCTTTATTCTTAGCCCTTGAGAAACTCACTAAAACAGCACCAACCCTATCTTGGTTTGGAAGGAAAAACATCCTCTCTGCTCTTATTATCCCCCGTCTCACATACCTCCAACAGGTGCTCCCAATTCCCATCCCAAAGTCTTATTACTCCGCCCTGAAACAAAGGTTCAGAATGTTCGTATGGAATGGCAGGAGAGCGAGAATATCCTACTCATTCTTATCTAGGTCACGTGCATCGGGTGGCATAGGACTCCCAGACCCTGAACTGTATGGGAAGGCTATCCTTATGTCCTGAGTCATTGATTGGCTGAGAAACACTGGTAGCAAGTCCTGGGTGGCCATGGAACAGAGCATTATGGGTCTACCAACTCGAGCCCTATGTTTGGGTCATCAGGTACTTCCCCAAATTAACTTGCAACCCTTCCCTATCATCAAGGCCACTGTGGAAGCATGGAAATGGTGGAATCTTTCTCACTGCTCAATTCCCTTCCCATCCCCTCTGGTTACAATTAGTGATATTCTAGGTCCATCCATGGGCGGGCCTAGAGGTTCCTTATCTAAATTAATCGGTTCCTCCTCTATGCCGTTATCCCTCCTCCTGGAACCAGGGTCTAGTCCCAACGAATAATACCATTAAAACTCTTCTCAACCCACAACCAAATAATTTGTTAATAAAAACAACATGAATGGTGAACTCCTCTGCCCCATTACATGGTTTGAGGCTTTAATAACTAACCCCAATCCCCCTAAAAAAACTATCTCTCTTACATATAACAAACTAAGGTCTCCCCCCCTAATTATTAAGCCGGCTTTCATTCGATCCTGGGAACTAGAAACGGGTGTGGATCTCCCTCTTCAAACCTTACCAACACTATTTGAGACCCCGCATAAGTCTTCTAGATGTGTTAGAGCACAGGAGAATGGATACAAAATCCTCTCACAATGGTATATCACCCCGGTTAAATCCTCACACTTCACCAGATCTACGTCTACAATATGTTGGAGATGTCAAAGGGAGAAGGGTACCTTCTTACATATATGGTGGACGTGCTCTGGTATCAACAAGTGGTGGGCGGAAATCTTCCAGGTCAGTAACCTAATTTGCTCCTCAAATATAGCTCTGTCTCCTTATGGTGCCTTGCTCTCTCTTTTTAACGACAAAATGTCACCCCCCCCCCCCCACGTTCCTCTTCAAACAACTCTTATTGGCAGCCCGTCTCCTGGTTCCCAAACTAGCTTACCCTCAATGGAGCAATGGAGACTTAAAGTAGATCAAATCTACCGTTTTGAGGAAATGGCCTCTTGGGAATCACGGTCGCACCTAATTTTCCGGAAAAAGTGGGCCCCCTGGACAAAATACAGATTTCCTCAGCATTAGTCTACCCAAAGCCAACCCATAGCCACGTCCCTGTTCTATATGTCATGCGAGTATTGCTAGCAATCTAGATCATGGCCAATCTGCTTAATAATTAACTGGTAGTTGGAGATGCTTGTCCCCTCCCGGGTGCACACCGTATATAACAAATGCCAATGTAGAATGGGTATGAGGTCACCAAGTAGTGTGTGATCATATTGTGTTTCTCTTTAGCTTCACTGACACTTCTTCTGAGTAACAATACCTGGATATTGTCCCGTATGCACTAACCTACAGAATACGAGTCACATTTTTGGAATACCTCTTTCATTCTATATATTTCTTTCATTTCTATCCTAATTCCGTTATGTACGACATTGTGCTTCTATGATAATGTGTATGGTACCGACTTACACCACTGTTGGTGTACTGTTACAATGTATGATTTCCTGAACGTAGAATAAAAACTTAAAAAAAAAAAAAAAAAGTATACATATTAGGTATCGCCGAGTCCGTGACAACCTGGTCTATAAAAGTATCACATGATAAATGCTGTCAATAACAAAAAATAAAAACGGTGCCAAAACAGCTATTTCTTGTTACTTTGCCTCACAAAGTGTAACATAGAGCAACCAAAAATCATATGTACCCTAAAATAGTACTAACAAAACTGCCACCCTATCCCGTAGTTTCTAAAATGGGGTCACTTTTTTTGAGTTTTTACTCTAGGGGTGCATCGGGGGGCTTCAAATGGGACATGGGGTCAAAAAACTAGTCCAGCAAAATCTGCTTTTCTAAAAACAGTATGGCATTCCTTTCCTTCTCCGCCCTGCCGTGTGCCCGTACAGCGGTTTACGATCACATATGGGGTGTTTCTGTAAACTATAGAATCAGAACCATAAATATTGAGTTTTGTTTGGCTGTTAACCCTTGCTTTGTAACTGGAAAAATAGTATTAAAATGGAAAATCTGCCCAAAAAGTGAAATTTTGAAATGATATCTCTATTTTCCATTAATTCTTGTGGAACATCTAAATGGTTAACAAAGTTTGTAAAATCAGTTTTGAATACCTTGAGGGGTGTAGTTTGTAGAATGGGGTCATTTTTGGGAGGTTTCTATTATGTAAGCCTCACAAAGTGACTTCAGATCTGAACTGGTCCTTGCAAAGTGGGTTTTTGAAAATTAAAAAAAAAATTAAAGATTTGCTTCTAAACTTCTAAGCCTTCTAACATCCCCAAAAATTAAAATGTCATTCCCAAAATGATCCAAACATGAAGTAGACATATGGGGAATGTAAAGTACTAGGTACTTCATTTTACCAGTGTCATGAAGTACAATATGTGACGAAAAAAATTCAGAATGGCCTGGATAAGTCAAAGCATTTTTAAAGTTATAACCACATAAAGTGACACTGGTCAGATTTGAAAACAATGGCCTGAAATATGGCTGTGTCCTTAAGGAGTTAATAGGCTTTCTCATGGCACCAGGCAGGAACTTTAGGGCTACTTTCACACTTGCGGCAGGACGGATCCGACAGGATGTTCACCATGTCGGATCCGTCCTTCCGCTATTTTGCCATGCCGCCGGACTGCCGGACCGCCGGACCGCCATTGACTATAATGGGGATGGGGCAGAGCTCCGGCGGCGCAGGGCGAAAGCCGCCGGACTAAAAAGTCGGACATGCAGGACTTTTTAGTCCGGCGGCTTTCGCCGTGCACTGCCGTGCTGCGCCGAGCTCCGCCCCCGTCCCCATTATAGTCAATGGATACGGAGCGGCGGTCCGGCGGCACGGCGAAATAGCGGAAGGACGGATCCAACATGGTGAACAGCCTGTCGGATCCGTCCTGCCGCAAATGTGAAAGTAGCCTAAGAGTTGGTCAGTGGCAAACGAGCTAGTGGAGTGTGCAAATGCAGTCCAACTTCAAGTAAATGGTTAGTGTCTGAATTGTCACTTCATAGTCAGTTTGTGAGATTCAGCATCTAATTTTATATGATGAGCTTAAAGTACATCTGTCTATCTTAACCATCCAGAACATGTTCTAACAGTGTGAGCATCCTCCTTCGACCATTTTCAACATCACGGATGCACTACAGAAACTTCTTGTCCAATGCATTCCAAGATTTGACAGATGCTCCATCCAGCTTCTCAAAGTTCCACTATTTAGCCCTTTTCAAACTCAATGAATTGCACAAATGGTGCATGCTTTCAACTAGCAGTCATAGTAAATATTCCAAAAACACTCAATTAACAGTTCTGTAAGAAGGAAGATAAAGAACTGTGCTGTCAAACAAAAAAATACAGGCAAAAAGAAATCTGTGGAGCTTCTGTATCTACAGTAAAATAAGGATCTTAGAACTTTGATCAATATATGTAATGACCTGTGTTAGACTGGGGTGCCTAGGGCCCACCAGTAACATTTATTTTGGGGGCCTATCGTACGGATTAGGCATGAGCGAACCCGAACTGTATAGTTCGGGTTCGTACCGAATTTTGGGGTGTCCGTGACACGGACCCGAACCCGGACATTTTCGTAAAAGTTCAGGTTCGGTGTTTGTCGCTTTCTTGGCGCTTTTTGAAAGGCTGCAAAGCTACTTGCCCCAAGAGGCCGTCACAGCCATGCCTACTATTGGCATGGCTGTGATTGGCCAGAGCACCATGTGACCCAGCCTCTATTTAAGCTGGAGTCACATAGCGCCGCCCGTCACTCTGCTCTGATTAGCGTAGGGAGAGGTTGCAGCTGCGACAGTAGGGTGAGATTAGGCTGATTAACTCCTCCAAAAGACACCATCCAGTGATTGATCTGCAGCTGTGGATGATTGAACTGCTGCTATTGAATTGCTCACTGTTTTTAGGCTGCCCAGAGCGTTTTTCAGTCACTTTTTTCTGGGTTGATCGGCGGCCATTTTGTGTCTTGTGTTGCGCCAGCACAAGCTGCTACCAAGTGCATTTAACCCTCAATGGTGTGGTTGTTTTTTTGGCTAAATCCTACATCAGGGTGAAGCTGTCACACCAAGTGCATTTAACCAGCAATAGTCTGTTTATTTTTTGGCCATATACTACATCAGGGGCAAGCTGTCACCATATGTATTTAACCCTCAATGGTGTGGTTGTTTTTTGGCTAAATCCTACATCAAGGTGAAGCTGTCACACCAAGTGCATTTAAGCAGCAATAGTCTGTTTATTTTTTGGCCATATACTACATCAGGGGCAAGCTGTCACCAAGTGCATTTAACCCTCAATGGTGTGGTTGTTTTTTGGCTAAATCCTACATCAGGGTGAAGCTGTCACACCAAGTGCATTTAACCAGCAATAATCTGTTTATTTTTTGGCCATATACTACATCAGGGGCAAGCTGCGCCTGTCACCAAGTGCATTTAACCCTCAGTAGTGTGGTTGGTCAAGCTGTCACACCAAGTGCATTTAACCATCAATAGTGTGGTTATTTTTTGGCCATATCCCAGTCTAATTCTGTCAGTAAACATATACCTGTCACCCAGCGCCTAAATACTAGGCCTCAAGTTTATATCCAGCTAAATCTGTCGTTACTGGTGTGGCTGGTCAAATTATTTAGTGTCCGTCAAAGCACAGTTTTTGTTCTGGGTGGAAATACAATTCCCAATTTAGCAATTTCCTAATTTAGTGGTTTCTGCTGTATCAGGCCTACTTAAAATTTATCCCTAAAAGGGTATATCAGATTCAAGGTGCACATAGAGTTATTCTGAATAACTTCACACACACGCTACTGTGCATTTCCAAGTCTAATTCTGTCAGTAAACCTATACCTGTCACACAGCGCCTAAATACTAGGCCTCAAATTTATATCCAGCTAAATCTGTTGTTACTGCTGTACTGTTCTGGCTGGGCAAGTTATTTAGTGTCCGTCAAAGCACATTTTTTGTTCTGGGTTGAAATACAATTCCCAATTTAGCAGTTTCCTAATTTAGTGGTTTCTGCTGTATCAGAGCTATTTGAAATCTATCCCGAAAAGGGTATATAATATTCAAGGTGCACATAGGGTCATTCTGAATAACATCACACACATGCTACTGTGCATTTCCAAGTCTAATTCTGTCAGTAAACCTATACCTGTCACCCAGCGCCTAAATACTAGGCCTCAAATTTATATCCAGCTAAATCTGTCGGTACTGCTGTACTGTTGTGGCTGGGCAAGTTATTTAGTGTCCGTCAAAGCACATTTTTTGTTCTGGGTTGAAATACAATTCCCAATTTAGCAATTTCCTAATTTAGTGGTTTCTGCTGTATCAGAGCTATTTGAAATCTATCCCTAAAAGGGTATATAATATTCAAGGTGCACATAGGGTCATTCTGAATAACTTCACACACACACGCTACTGTGCATTTCCAAGTCTAATTCTGTCAGTAAACCTATACCTGTCACCCAGCGCCTAAATACTAGGCCTCAAATTTATATCCAGCTAAATCTGTCGTTACTGCTGTACTGTTGTGGCTGGGCAAGTTATTTAGTGTCCGTCAAAGCACATTTTTTGTTCTGGGTTGAAATACAATTCCCAATTTAGCAATTTCCTAATTTAGTGGTTTCTGCTGTATTAGGCCTACTTTAAATACATCCCTAAAAGGGTATATCAGAATCAAGGTGCTGATAGGGTCATTCTCAATAACTTCACACACACGCTACTGTGCATATCCCAGTCTGATTCTGTCCGTAAAACGTATACCTGTCACCCAGCGCCTAAATACTAGGCCTCAAGTTTATATCCAGCTAAATCTGTCGTTACTGGTGTGGCTGGTCAAGTTATTTAGTGTCCGTCAAAGCACAGTTTTTGTTCTGGGTGGAAATACAATTCCCAATTTAGCAATTTCCTAATTTAGTGGTTTCTGCTGTATCAGGCCTACTTAAAATTTATCCCTAAAAGGGTATATCAGATTCAAGGTGCACATAGAGTTATTCTGAATAACTTCACACACACGCTACTGTGCATTTCCAAGTCTAATTCTGTCAGTAAACCTATATCTGTCACCCAGCGCCTAAATACTAGGCCTCAAATTTATATCCAGCTAAATCTGTCGTTACTGCTGTACTGTTCTGGCTGGGCAAGTTATTTAGTGTCCGTCAAAGCACATTTTTTGTTCTGGGTTGAAATACAATTCCCAATTTAGCAGTTTCCTAATTTAGTGGTTTCTGCTGTATCAGAGCTATTTGAAATCTATCCCGAAAAGGGTATATAATATTCAAGGTGCACATAGGGTCATTCTGAATAACATCACACACATGCTACTGTGCATTTCCAAGTCTAATTCTGTCAGTAAACCTATACCTGTCACCCAGCGCCTAAATACTAGGCCTCAAATTTATATCCAGCTAAATCTGTCGGTACTGCTGTACTGTTGTGGCTGGGCAAGTTATTTAGTGTCCGTCAAAGCACATTTTTTGTTCTGGGTTGAAATACAATTCCCAATTTAGCAATTTCCTAATTTAGTGGTTTCTGCTGTATCAGAGCTATTTGAAATCTATCCCTAAAAGGGTATATAATATTCAAGGTGCACATAGGGTCATTCTGAATAACTTCACACACACACGCTACTGTGCATTTCCAAGTCTAATTCTGTCAGTAAACCTATACCTGTCACCCAGCGCCTAAATACTAGGCCTCAAATTTATATCCAGCTAAATCTGTCGTTACTGCTGTACTGTTGTGGCTGGGCAAGTTATTTAGTGTCCGTCAAAGCACATTTTTTGTTCTGGGTTGAAATACAATTCCCAATTTAGCAATTTCCTAATTTAGTGGTTTCTGCTGTATTAGGCCTACTTTAAATACATCCCTAAAAGGGTATATCAGAATCAAGGTGCTGATAGGGTCATTCTCAATAACTTCACACACACGCTACTGTGCATATCCCAGTCTGATTCTGTCCGTAAAACGTATACCTGTCACCCAGCGCCTAAATACTAGGCCTCAAGTTTATATCCAGCTAAATCTGTCGTTACTGGTGTGGCTGGTCAAGTTATTTAGTGTCCGTCAAAGCACAGTTTTTGTTCTGGGTGGAAATACAATTCCCAATTTAGCAATTTCCTAATTTAGTGGTTTCTGCTGTATCAGGCCTACTTAAAATTTATCCCTAAAAGGGTATATCAGATTCAAGGTGCACATAGAGTTATTCTGAATAACTTCACACACACGCTACTGTGCATTTCCAAGTCTAATTCTGTCAGTAAACCTATATCTGTCACCCAGCGCCTAAATACTAGGCCTCAAATTTATATCCAGCTAAATCTGTCGTTACTGCTGTACTGTTCTGGCTGGGCAAGTTATTTAGTGTCCGTCAAAGCACATTTTTTGTTCTGGGTTGAAATACAATTCCCAATTTAGCAATTTCCTAATTTAGTGGTTTCTGCTGTATCAGAGCTATTTGAAATCTGTCCCTAAAAGGGTATATAATATTCAAGGTGCACATAGGGTCATTCAGAATAACTTCACACACACGCTACTGTGCATTTCCAAGTCTAATTCTGTCAGTAAATCTATACCTGTCACCCAGCGCCTAAATACTAGGCCTCAAATTTATATCCAGCTAAATCTGTCGGTACTGCTGTACTGTTGTGGCTGGGCAAGTTATTTAGTGTCCGTCAAAGCACATTTTTTGTTCTGGGTTGAAATACAATTCCCAATTTAGCAATTTCCTAATTTAGTGGTTTCTGCTGTATCAGAGCTATTTGAAATCTATCCCTAAAAGGGTATATAATATTCAAGGTGCACATAGGGTCATTCTGAATAACTTCACACACACACGCTACTGTGCATTTCCAAGTCTAATTCTGTCAGTAAACCTATACCTGTCACCCAGCGCCTAAATACTAGGCCTCAAATTTATATCCAGCTAAATCTGTCGTTACTGCTGTACTGTTGTGGCTGGGCAAGTTATTTAGTGTCCGTCAAAGCACATTTTTTGTTCTGGGTTGAAATACAATTCCCAATTTAGCAATTTCCTAATTTAGTGGTTTCTGCTGTATCGGAGCTATTTGAAATCTATCCCTAAAAGGGTATATAATATTCAAGGTGCACATAGGGTCATTCTGAATAACTTCACACACATGCTACTGTGCATTTCCAAGTCTAATTCTGTGAGTAAACCTATACCTGTCACCCAGCGCCTAAATACTAGGCCTCAAATTTATATCGAGCTAAATCTGTCGGTACTGCTGTGCCTGTATTAGTGTAATACGGTACTTAAATAGATAGCCAGATAGTGTTAGGTGTCTGTAAAAAAAGGCCTGAATTTGAATTCAATACATTGGGCCAAATAATATTTTTGTTGTTGTGGTGAACGATAACAATGAGGAAAACATCTAGTAAGGGACGCGGACGTGGACATGGTCGTGGTGGTGTTAGTGGACCCTCTGGTGCTGGGAGAGGACGTGGCCATTCTGCCACATCCACACGTCCTAGTGTGCCAACTACCTCAGGTCCCAGTAGCCGCCAGAATTTACAGCGATAAATGGTGGGGCCCAATGCCATTCTAAGGATGGTAAGGCCTGAACAGGTACAGGCATTAGTCAATTGGGTGGCCGACAGTGGATCCAGCACGTTCACATTATCTCCCACCCAGTCTTCTGCAGAAAGCGCACAGATGGCGCCTGAATACCAACCCCATCAGTCTGTCACATCACCCCCATGCATATCAGGGAAACTGTCTGAGCCTCAAGTTATGCAGCAGTCTCTTATGCTATTTGAAGACTCTGCTGGCAGGGTTTCCCAAGGGCATCCACCTAGCCCTTCCCCAGCGGTGGAAGACATAGAATGCACTGACGCACAACCACTTATGTTTCCTGATGATGAGGACATGGGAATACCACCTCAGCAAGTCTCTGATGATGACGAAACACAGGTACCAACTGCTGCGTCTTTCTGCAGTGTGCAGACTGAACAGGAGGTCAGGGATCAAGACTGGGTGGAAGACGATGCAGGGGACGATGAGGTCCTAGACCCCACATGGAATGGAGGTCGTGCCACTGACTTTCACAGTTCGGAGGAAGAGGCAGTGGTGAGACCGAGCCAACAGCGTAGCAAAAGAGGGAGCAGTGGGCAAAAGCAGAACACCCGCCGCCAAGAGACTCCGCCTGCTACTGACCGCTGCGATCTGGGACCGAGCACCCCAAAGGCAGCTTTAAGGAGTTCCCTGGCAAGGCACTTCTTCAACAATGTGCTGACGATAAGACTCGAGTGGTTTGCACGCTGTGCCATCAGAGCCTGAAGCGAGACATTAACGTTCTGAACCTTAGCACAACCTGCATGACCAGGCACCTGCATGCAAAGCATGAACTGCAGTGGGGTAAACACCTTAAAAACAAGGAAGTCACTCAGGCTCCCCCTGCTACCTCTTCTGCTGCTGCCGCCTCGGCCTCTTCTGCTGCTGCCGCCTCGGCCTCTTCTGCTGCTGCCGCCTCGGCCTCTTCCTCCGCCTCTGGAGGAACGTTGGCACCTGCCGCCCAGCAAACAGGGGATGTACCACCAACACCACCACCTCCGTCACCAAGCATCTCAACCATGTCACACGGCACCGTTCAGCTCTCCATCTCACAAACATTTGAGAGAAAGCGTAAATTCCCACCTAGCCACCCTCGATCCCTGGCCCTGAATGCCAGCATTTCTAAACTACTGGCCTATAAAATGCTGTCATTTAGGCTGGTGGACACAGACAGCTTCAAACAGCTCATGTCGCTTGCTGTCCCACAGTATGTTGTTCCTAGCCGGCACTACTTCTCCAAGAGAGCCGTGCCTTCCCTGCACAACCAAGTATCCGATAATATCAAGTGTGCACTGCGCAACGCCATCTGTGGCAAGGTCCACCTAACCACAGATACGTGGACCAGTAAGCACGGCCAGGGACGCTATATCTCCCTAACTGCACACTGGGTAAATGTAGTGGCAGCTGGGCCCCAGGCGGAGATCTGTTTGGCGCACGTCCTTCCGCCGCCAAGGATCGCAGGGCAACATTCTTTGCCTCCTGTTGCCACCTCCTCCTACTCAGCTTCCTCCTCCTCTTCTTCCACCTGCTCATCCAGTCAGCCACACACCTTCACCACCAACTTCAGCACAGCCCGGGGTAAACGTCAGCAGGCCATTCTGAAACTCATATGTTTGGGGGACAGGCCCCACACCGCACAGGAGTTGTGGCTGGGTATAGAACAACAGACCGTCGAGTGGTTGCTGTTGGTGAGCCTCAAGCCCGGCCTGGTGGTGTGCGATAATGGGCGAAATCTCGTTGCAGCTCTGGGACTAGCCGGTTTGACGCACATGCCTTGCTTGGCGCATGTGTTGAATTTGGTGGTGCAGAAGTTCATTCACAACTACCCCGACATGTCAGAGCTGCTGCATAAAGTGCGGGCCGTATGTTCGCGCTTCCGGCGTTCACATCTTGCCGCTGCTCGCCTGTCTGCGCTACAGCGTAACTTCGGCCTTCCCGCTTACCGCCTCATATGCGACGTGCCCACCAGGTGGAACTCCACCTTGCACATGCTGGACAGACTGTGCGAGCAGCAGCAGGCCATAGTGGAGTTTCAGCTGCAGCACGCACGGGTCAGTCGCACTACGGAAAAGCACCACTTCACCACCAATGACGGGGCCTCCATGCAAGACCTGTGTGCCCTGTTGCGCTGTTTCGAGTACTCCACCAACATGGCCAGTGGCGATGACGCCGTTATCAGCGTTACAATACCACTTCTATGTCTCCTTGAGAAAACACTTAGGGCGATGATGGAAGAGGAGGTGGCCCAGGAGGAGGAGGAGGAGGAAGAGGGGTCATTTTTAGCACTTTCAGGCCAGTCTCTTCGAAGTGACTCAGAGGGAGGTTTTTTGCAACAGCAGAGGCCAGGTACAAATGTGGCCAGCCAGGGCCCACTACTGGAGGACGAGGAGGACGAGGATGAGGAGGAGGTGGAGGAGGATGAGGATGAAGCATGGTCACAGCGGGGTGGCACCCAACGCAGCTCGGGCCCATCACTGGTGCGTGGCTGGGGGGAATGGCAGGACGATGACGATACGCCTCCCACAGAGGACAGCTTGTCCTTACCCCTGGGCAGCCTGGCACACATGAGCGACTACATGCTGCAGTGCCTGCGCAACGACAGCAGAGTTGCCCACATTTTAATGTGTGCGGACTACTGGGTTGCCAGCCTGCTGGATCCACGCTACAAAGACAATGTGCCCACCTTACTTCCTGCACTGGAGCGTGATAGGAAGATGCGCGAGTACAAGCGCACATTGGTAGACACGCTACTGAGAGCATTCCCAAATGTCACAGGGGAACAAGTGGAAGCCCAAGGCCAAGGAAGAGGAGGAGCAAGAGGTCTCCAAGGCAGCTGTGTCATGGCCAGGTCCTCTGAGGGCAGGGTTAGCATGGCAGAGATGTGGAAAAGTTTTGTCAACACGCCACAGCTAACTACACCACCACCTGATATGCAACATGTTAGCAGGAGGCAACATTTCACTAACATGGTGGAACAGTACGTGTGCACACCCCTCCATGTACTGACTGATGGTTCGGCCCCATTCAACTTCTGGGTCTCTAAATTGTCCACGTGGCCAGGGCTAGCCTTTTATGTCTTGGAGGTGCTGGCCTGCCCGGCGGCCAGCGTTTTGTCTGAACGTGTATTCAGCACGGCAGGGGGCATCATTACAGACAAACGCAGCCGCCTGTCTACAGGCAATGTGGACAAGCTGACGTTCATAAAAATGAACCAGGCATGGATCCCACAGGACATGTCCATCCCTTGTGCAGATTAGACATTAACTACCTCCCCTTAACCATATATTATTGTACTCCAGGGCACTTCCTCATTCAATCCTTTTTTTATTTTAATTTTACCATTAAATTGCGAGGCTACCCAAAGTTGAATGAACCTCTCCTCTGTCTGGGTGCCGGGGCCTAAATATATGCCAATGGACTGTTCCAATGTTGGGTGACGTGAAGCCTGATTCTCTGCTATGACATGCAGACTGATTCTCTGCTGACATGAAGCCAGATTCTCTGTTACGGGACCTCTCTCCTCTGCCTGGGTGCCTGGGCTTAAATATATGCCAATGGACTGTTCCAATGTTGGGTGACGTGAAGCCTGATTCTCTGCTATGACATGCAGACTGATTCTCTGCTGACATGAAGCCAGATTCTCTGTTACGGGACCTCTCTCCTCTGCCTGGGTGCTGGGCCTAAATATATGACAATGGACAGTTGCACTGGTGGCTGACGTGAAGCCTGATTCTCTGCTATGACATGCAGACTGATTCTCTGCTGACATGAAGCCAGATTCTCTGTTACGGGACCTCTCTCCTCTGCCTGTGTGCTGGGCCTTAATATATGACAATGGACTGTTGCAGTGGTGGCTGACGTGAAGCCTGATTCTCTGCTATGACATTAAGACTAATTCTCTGCTGACATGAAGACAGATTCTCTGTTACGGGACCTCTCTCCTCTGCTTGTGTGCTGGGCCTAAATATATGACAATGGACTGTTGCAGTGGTGGCTGACGTGAAGCTTGATTCTCTGCTATGACATGCAGACTGATTCTCTGCTGACATGAAGCCAGATTCTCTGTTACGGGACCTCTCTCCTCTGCCTGGGTGCTGGGCCTAAATATATGCCAATGGACTGTTGCACTGTTGGCTGACGTGAAGCCTGATTCTCTGCTATGACATGCAGACTGATTCTCTGCTGACATGAAGACAGATTCTCTGTTACGGGACCTCTCTCCTCTGCCTGTGTGCTGGGCCTTAATATATGACAATGGACTGTTGCAGTGGTGGCTGACGTGAAGCCTGATTCTCTGCTATGACATTAAGACTAATTCTCTGCTGACATGAAGACAGATTCTCTGTTACGGGACCTCTCTCCTCTGCCTGGGTGCTGGGCCTAAATATATGCCAATGGACTGTTGCAGTGGTGGCTGACGTGAAGCTTGATTCTCTGCTATGACATGCAGACTGATTCTCTGCTGACATAAAGCCAGATTCTCTGTTACGGGACCTCTCTCCTCTGCCTGGGTGCTGGGCCTAAACATTTGCCAATGGACTGTTGCACTGTTGGCTGACGTGAAGCCTGATTCTCTGCTATGACATGCAGACTGATTCTCTGCTGACATGAAGCCAGATCCTCTGTTATGGGACCTATCTCCTCTGCCTGGGTGCTGGGCCTAAATATATGACAATGGAATGTTCCAATGTATGGTGACGTGAAGCCTGATTCTCTGCTATGACATGCAGACTGATTCTCTGCTGACATGAAGACAGATTCTCTGTTACGGGACCTCTCTCCTCTGCCTGGGTGCTGGGCCTAAATATATGCCAATGGACTGTTGCAGTGGTGGCTGACGTGAAGCCTGATTCTCTGCTATGACATGCAGACTGATTCTCTGCTGACATGAAGCCAGATTCTCTGTTACGGGACCTCTCTCCTCTGCCTGTGTGCTTGGCCTAAATATATGCCAATGGACTGTTGCAGTGGTGGCTGACGTGAAGCCTGATTCTCTGCTATGACATGCAGACTGATTCTCTGCTGACATGAAGACAGATTCTCTGTTACGGGACCTCTCTCCTCTGCCTGTGTGCTGGGCCTTAATATATGACAATGGACTGTTGCAGTGGTGGCTGACGTGAAGCCTGATTCTCTGCTATGACATTAAGACTAATTCTCTGCTGACATGAAGACAGATTCTCTGTTACGGGACCTCTCTCCTCTGCCTGGGTGCTGGGCCTAAATATATGCCAATGGACTGTTGCAGTGGTGGCTGACGTGAAGCTTGATTCTCTGCTATGACATGCAGACTGATTCTCTGCTGACATGAAGCCAGATCCTCTGTTATGGGACCTATCTCCTCTGCCTGGGTGCTGGGCCTAAATATATGACAATGGAATGTTCCAATGTATGGTGACGTGAAGCCTGATTCTCTGCTATGACATGCAGACTGATTCTCTGCTGACATGAAGCCAGATTCTCTGTTACGGGACCTCTCTCCTCTGCCTGGGTGCTGGGCCTAAATATATGCCAATGGACTGTTGCAGTGGTGGCTGACGTGAAGCCTGATTCTCTGCTATGACATGCAGACTGATTCTCTGCTGACATGAAGCCAGATTCTCTGTTACGGGACCTCTCTCCTCTGCCTGTGTGCTTGGCCTAAATATATGCCAATGGACTGTTGCAGTGGTGGCTGACGTGAAGCCTGATTCTCTGCTATGACATGCAGACTGATTCTCTGCTGACATGAAGACAGATTCTCTGTTACGGGACCTCTCTCCTCTGCCTGTGTGCTGGGCCTTAATATATGACAATGGACTGTTGCAGTGGTGGCTGACGTGAAGCCTGATTCTCTGCTATGACATTAAGACTAATTCTCTGCTGACATGAAGACAGATTCTCTGTTACGGGACCTCTCTCCTCTGCCTGGGTGCTGGGCCTAAATATATGCCAATGGACTGTTGCAGTGGTGGCTGACGTGAAGCTTGATTCTCTGCTATGACATGCAGACTGATTCTCTGCTGACATGAAGCCAGATTCTCTGTTACGGGACCTCTCTCCTCTGCCTGGGTGCTGGGCCTAAACATTTGCCAATGGACTGTTGCACTGTTGGCTGACGTGAAGCCTGATTCTCTGCTATGACATGCAGACTGATTCTCTGCTGACATGAAGCCAGATCCTCTGTTATGGGACCTATCTCCTCTGCCTGGGTGCTGGGCCTAAATATATGACAATGGAATGTTCCAATGTATGGTGACGTGAAGCCTGATTCTCTGCTATGACATGCAGACTGATTCTCTGCTGACATGAAGACAGATTCTCTGTTACGGGACCTCTCTCCTCTGCCTGGGTGCTGGGCCTAAATATATGCCAATGGACTGTTGCAGTGGTGGCTGACGTGAAGCCTGATTCTCTGCTATGACATGCAGACTGATTCTCTGCTGACATGAAGCCAGATTCTCTGTTACGGGACCTCTCTCCTCTGCCTGTGTGCTTGGCCTAAATATATGCCAATGGACTGTTGCAGTGGTGGCTGACGTGAAGCCTGATTCTCTGCTATGACATGCAGACTGATTCTCTGCTGACATGAAGACAGATTCTCTGTTACGGGACCTCTCTCCTCTGCCTGTGTGCTGGGCCTTAATATATGACAATGGACTGTTGCAGTGGTGGCTGACGTGAAGCCTGATTCTCTGCTATGACATTAAGACTAATTCTCTGCTGACATGAAGACAGATTCTCTGTTACGGGACCTCTCTCCTCTGCCTGGGTGCTGGGCCTAAATATATGCCAATGGACTGTTGCAGTGGTGGCTGACGTGAAGCTTGATTCTCTGCTATGACATGCAGACTGATTCTCTGCTGACATGAAGCCAGATCCTCTGTTATGGGACCTATCTCCTCTGCCTGGGTGCTGGGCCTAAATATATGACAATGGAATGTTCCAATGTATGGTGACGTGAAGCCTGATTCTCTGCTATGACATGCAGACTGATTCTCTGCTGACATGAAGCCAGATTCTCTGTTACGGGACCTCTCTCCTCTGCCTGGGTGCTGGGCCTAAATATATGCCAATGGACTGTTGCAGTGGTGGCTGACGTGAAGCCTGATTCTCTGCTATGACATGCAGACTGATTCTCTGCTGACATGAAGCCAGATTCTCTGTTACGGGACCTCTCTCCTCTGCCTGTGTGCTTGGCCTAAATATATGCCAATGGACTGTTGCAGTGGTGGCTGACGTGAAGCCTGATTCTCTGCTATGACATGCAGACTGATTCTCTGCTGACATGAAGACAGATTCTCTGTTACGGGACCTCTCTCCTCTGCCTGTGTGCTGGGCCTTAATATATGACAATGGACTGTTGCAGTGGTGGCTGACGTGAAGCCTGATTCTCTGCTATGACATTAAGACTAATTCTCTGCTGACATGAAGACAGATTCTCTGTTACGGGACCTCTCTCCTCTGCCTGGGTGCTGGGCCTAAATATATGCCAATGGACTGTTGCAGTGGTGGCTGACGTGAAGCTTGATTCTCTGCTATGACATGCAGACTGATTCTCTGCTGACATGAAGCCAGATTCTCTGTTACGGGACCTCTCTCCTCTGCCTGGGTGCTGGGCCTAAACATTTGCCAATGGACTGTTGCACTGTTGGCTGACGTGAAGCCTGATTCTCTGCTATGACATGCAGACTGATTCTCTGCTGACATGAAGCCAGATCCTCTGTTATGGGACCTATCTCCTCTGCCTGGGTGCTGGGCCTAATATATGACAATGGAATGTTCCAATGTATGGTGACGTGTAAGCCTGATTCTCTGCTATGACATGCAGACTGATTCTCTGCTGACATGAAGACAGATTCTCTGTTACGGGACCTCTCTCCTCTGCCTGGGTGCTGGGCCTAAATATATGCCAATGGACTGTTGCAGTGGTGGCTGACGTGAAGCCTGATTCTCTGCTATGACATGCAGACTGATTCTCTGCTGACATGAAGCCAGATTCTCTGTTACGGGACCTCTCTCCTCTGCCTGTGTGCTTGGCCTAAATATATGCCAATGGACTGTTGCAGTGGTGGCTGACGTGAAGCCTGATTCTCTGCTATGACATGCAGACTGATTCTCTGCTGACATGAAGCCAGATCCTCTGTTACGGGACCTCTCTCCTCTGCCTGGGTGCTGGGCCTAAATATATGCCAATGGACTGTTGCAGTTATGGCTGACGTGAAGCCTGATTCTCTGCTATGACATGCAGACTGATTCTCTGCTGACATGAAGCCAGATTCTCTGTTACGGGACCTCTCTCCTCTGCCTGGGTGCTGGGCCTAAATATTTGCCAATGGACTGTTGCAGTGGTGGCTGACGTGAAGCCTGATTCTCTGCTATGACATGCAGACTGATTCTCTGCTGACATGAAGCCAGATCCTCTGTTATGGAACCTATCTCCTCTGCCTGGGTGCTGGGCCTAAATATATGACAATGGACTGTTCCAATGTATGGTGACGTGAAGCCTGATTCTCTGCTATGACATGCAGACTGATTCTCTGCTGACATGAAGCCAGATTCTCTGTTACGGGACCTCTCTCCTCTGCCTGGGTGCTGGGCCTAAATATTTGCCAATGGACTGTTGCACTGGTGGCTGACGTGAAGCCTGATTCTCTGCTATGACATGCAGACTGATTCTCTGCTGACATGAAGCCAGATTCTCTGTTACGGGACCTCTCTCCTCTGCCTGTGTGCTGGGCCTAAATATATGACAATGGACTGTTGCAGTGGTGGCTGACGTGAAGCCTGATTCTCTGCTATGACATGCAGACTGATTCTCTGCTGACATGAAGCCAGATCCTCTGTTACGGGACCTCTCTCCTCTGCCTGGGTGCTGGGCCTAAATATATGACAATGGATTGTTGCAGTGGTGGCTGACGTGAATCCTGATTCTCTGCTATGACATGCAGACTGATTCTCTGCTGACATGAAGCCAGATCCTCTGTTACGGGACCTCTCTCCTCTGCCTTGATGCTGGGCCTAAATATATGCCAATGGACTGTTGCAGTGGTGGCTGATGTGAAGCCTTATTCTCTTCTATGACATGCAGACTGATTCTCTGCTGACATGAAGCCAGATTCTCTGTTACGGGTCCTCTCTCCTCTGCCTGGGTGCTGGGCCTAAATATATGCCAATGGACTGTTGCAGTGGTGGCTGACGTGAAGCCTGATTCTCTGCTATGACATGCAGACTGATTCTCTGCTGACATGAAGCCAGATCCTCTGTTACGGGACCTCTCTCCTCTGCCTGGGTGCTGGGCCTCAATATATGACAATGGACTGTTTCAGTGGTGGCTGACGTTAAGCCTGATTCTCTGCTATGACATGCAGACTGATTCTCTGCTGACATGAAGCCAGATCCTCTGTTACGGGACCTCTCTCCTCTGCCTGGGTGCTGGGCCTAAATATATGCCAATGGACTGTTGCAGTGGTGGCTGACGTGAAGCCTGATTCTCTGCTATGACATGCAGACAGATTCTCTGCTGACATGAAGACAGATTCTCTGTTACGGGACCTCTCTCCTCTGCCTGGGTGCTGGGCCCAAATATATGACAATGGACTGTTGCAGTGGTGGCTGACGTGAAGCCTGATTCTCTGCTATGACATGCAGACTGATTCTCTGCGGACATGAAGCCAAATCCTCTGTTACGGGACCTCTCTCCTCTGCCTGGGTGCTGGGCCTAAATATATGCCAATGGACTATTGCAGTGGTGGCTGACGTGAAGCCTGACTCTCTGCTATGACATGCAGACTGATTCTCTACTGACATGAAGACAGATTCTCTGTTACGGGACCTCTCTCCTCTGCCTGGGTGCTGGGCCTAAATAAATGTCAATGGACTGTTGCAGTGGTGGCTGACGTGAAGCCTGATTCTCTGCTATGACATTAAGACTAATTCTCTGCTGACATGAAGCCAGATTCTCTGTTACGGGACCTCTCTCCTCTGCCTGTGTGCTGGGCCTAAATATATGCCAATGGACTGTTGCAGTGGTGGCTGACGTGAAGCCTGATTCTCTGCTATGACATGCAGACTGATTCTCTGCTGACATGAAGCCAGATCCTCTGTTACGGGACCTCTCTCCTCTGCCTGGGTGCTGGGCCTAAATATATGCCAATGGACTGTTGCAGTGGTGGCTGACGTGAAGCCTGATTCTCTGCTATTACATGCAGACTGATTCTCTGCTGACATGAAGCCAGATTCTCTGTTACGGGACCTCTCTCCTCTGCCTGGGTGCTGGGCCTAAATATATGACAATGGATTGTTGCAGTGGTGGCTGACGTGAAGCCTGATTCTCTGCTATGACATGCAGACAGATTCTCTGCTGACATGAAGCCAGATTCTCTGTTACGGGACCTCTCTCCTCTGCCTGGGTGCTGGGCCTAAATATATGCCAATGGACTGTTGCAGTGGTGGCTGACGTGAAGCCTGATTCTCTGCTATGACATGCAGACTGATTCTCTGCTGACATGAAGCCAGATCCTCTGTTACGGGACCTCTCTCCTCTGCCTGGGTGCTGGGCCTAAATATTTGCCAATGGACTGTTGCAGTGGTGGCTGACGTGAAGACTGATTCTCTGCTATGACATGCAGACTGATTCTCTGCTGACATGAAGCCAGATCCTCTGTTATGGGACCTCTCTCCTCTGCCTGGGTGCTGGGCCTAAATATATGACTATGGACTGTTCCAATGTCTGGTGACGTGAAGCCTGATTCTCTGCTATGACATGCAGACTGATTCTCTGCTGACATGAAGCCAGATTCTCTGTTACGGGACCTCTCTCCTCTGCCTGGGTGCTGGGCCTAAATATATGCCAATGGACTGTTGCACTGGTGGCTGACGTGAAGCCTGATTCTCTGCTATGACATGCAGACTGATTCTCTGCTGACATGAAGCCAGATTCTCTGTTACAGGACCTCTCTCCTCTGCCTGTGTGCTGGGCCTAAATATATGACAATGGACTGTTGCAGTGGTGGCTGACGTGAAGCCTGATTCTCTGCTATGACATGCAGACTGATTCTCTGCTGACATGAAGCCAGATCCTCTGTTACGGGACCTCTCTCCTCTGCCTGGGTGCTGGGCCTAAATATATGACAATGGATTGTTGCAGTGGTGGCTGACGTGAATCCTGATTCTCTGCTATGATATGCAGACTGATTCTCTGCTGACATGAAGCAAGATCCTCTGTTACGGGACCTCTCTCCTCTGCCTTGATGCTGGGCCTAAATATATGCCAATGGACTGTTGCAGTGGTGGCTGACGTGAAGCCTTTTTCTCTTCTATGACATGCAGACTGATTCTCTGCTGACATGAAGCCAGATCCTCTGTTACGGGACCTCTCTCCTCTGCCTGGGTGCTGGGCCTAAATATATGACTATGGACTGTTCCAATGTCTGGTGACGTGAAGCCTGATTCTCTGCTATGACATGCAGACTGATTCTCTGCTGACATGAAGCCAGATTCTCTGTTACGGGACCTCTCTCCTCTGCCTGGGTGCTGGGCCTAAATATATGACAATGGACTGTTGCAGTGGTGGCTGACGTGAAGCCTGATTCTCTGCTATGACATGCAGACTGATTCTCTGCTGACATGAAGACAGATTCTCTGTTACATGACCTCTCTCCTCTGCCTGGGTGCTGGGCCCAAATATATGACAATGGACTGTTGCAGTGGTGGCTGACGTGAAGCCTGATTTTCTGCTATGACATGCAGACTGATTCTCTGCGGACATGAAGCCAGATCCTCTGTTACGGGACCTCTCTCCTCTGCCTGGGTGCTGGGCCTAAATATATGCCAATGGACTATTGCAGTGGTGGCTGACGTGAAGCCTAACTCTCTGCTATGACATGCAGACTGATTCTCTACTGACATGAAGACAGATTCTCTGTTACGGGACCTCTCTCCTCTGCCTGGGTGCTGGGCCTAAATAAATGTCAATGGACTGTTGCAGTGGTGGCTGACGTGAAGCCTGATTCTCTGCTATGACATGCAGACTGGTTCTCTGCTGACATGAAGCCAGATTCTCTGTTCTGGGACCTCTCTCCTCTGCCTGTGTGCTGGGCCTAAATATATGCCAATGGACTGTTGCAGTGGTGGCTGACGTGAAGCCTGATTCTCTGCTATGACATGCAGACTGATTCTCTGCTGACATGAAGCCAGATCCTCTGTTACGGGACCTCTCTCCTCTGCCTGGGTGCTGGGCCTAAATATATGACAATGGACTGTTGCAGTGGTGGCTGACGTTAAGCCTGATTCTCTGCTATGACATGCAGACTGATTCTCTGCTGACATGAAGCCAGATTCTCTGTTACGGGACCTCTCTCCTCTGCCTGTGTGCTGGGCCTTAATATATGACAATGGACTGTTGCACTGTTGGCTGACGTGAAGCCTGATTCTCTGCTATGACATGCAGACTGATTCTCTGCTGACATGAAGCCAGATTCTCTGTTACGGGACCTCTCTCCTCTGCCTGGGTGCTGGGCCTAAATATATGCCAATGGACTGTTGCAGTGGTGGCTGACGTAAAGCCTGATTCTCTGCTGTGACATGCAGACAGATTCTCTGCTGACATGAAGACAGATTCTCTGTTACGGGACCTCTCTCCTCTGCCTGGGTGCTGGGCCTAAATATATGCCAATGGACTGTTGCAGTGGTGGCTGACGTGAAGCCTGATTCTCTGCTATGACATGCAGACTGATTCTCTGCTGACATGAAGCCAGATCCTCTGTTACGGGACCTCTCTCCTCTGCCTGGGTGCTGGGCCTAAATATATGACAATGGACTGTTGCAGTGGTGGCTGACGTTAAGCCTGATTCTCTGCTATGACATGCAGACTGATTCTCTGCTGACATGAAGCCAGATCCTCTGTTACGGGACCTCTCTCCTCTGCCTGGGTGCTGGGCCTAAATATATGCCAATGGACTGTTGCAGTGGTGGCTGACGTGAAGCCTGATTCTCTGCTATGACATGCAGACTGATTCTCTGCTGACATGAAGACAGATTCTCTGTTACATGACCTCTCTCCTCTGCCTGGGTGCTGGGCCCAAATATATGACAATGGACTGTTGCAGTGGTGGCTGACGTGAAGCCTGATTTTCTGCTATGACATGCAGACTGATTCTCTGCTGACATGAAGCCAGATCCTCTGTTACGGGACCTCTCTCCTCTGCCTGGGAGCTGGGCCTAAATATATGACAATAGACTGTTGCAGTGGTGGCTGACGTGAAGCCTGATTCTCTGCTATGACATGCAGACTGATTCTCTGCGGACATGAAGCCAGATCCTCTGTTACGGGACCTCTCTCCTCTCCCTGGGTGCTGGGCCTAAATATATGCCAATGGACTATTGCAGTGGTGGCTGACGTGAAGCCTGACTCTCTGCTATGACATGCAGACTGATTCTCTACTGACATGAAGACAGATTCTCTGTTACGGGACCTCTCTCCTCTGCCTGGGTGCTGGGCCTAAATAAATGTCAATGGACTGTTGCAGTGGTGGCTGACGTGAAGCCTGATTCTCTGCTATGACATGCAGACTGATTCTCTGCTGACATGAAGCCAGATCCTCTGTTACGGGACCTCTCTCCTCTGCCTGGGTGCTGGGCCTAAATATATGCCAATGGACTGTTGCAGTGGTGGCTGACGTGAAGCCTGATTCTCTGCTATGACATGCAGACTGATTCTCTGCTGACAAGAAGCCAGATTCTCTGTTACGGGACCTCTCTCCTCTGCCTGGGTGCTGGGCCTAAATATATGACAATGGATTGTTGCAGTGGTGGCTGACGTGAAGCCTGATTCTCTGCTATGACATGCAGACTGATTCTCTGCTGACATGAAGCCAGATTCTCTGTTACGGGACCTCTCTCCTCTGCCTGGGTGCTGGGCCTAAATATATGCCAATGGACTGTTGCAGTGGTGGCTGACGTGAAGCCTGATTCTCTGCTATGACATGCAGACTGATTCTCTGCTGACATGAAGCCAGATTCCTCTGTTACGGGACCTCTCTCCTCTGCCTGGGTGCTGGGCCTAAATATATGCCAATGGACTGTTGCAGTGGTGGCTGACGTGAAGCCTGATTCTCTGCTATGACATGCAGACTGATTCTCTGCTGACATGAAGCCAGATTCTCTGTTACGGGACCTCTCTCCTCTGCCTGGGTGCTGGGCCTAAATATTTGCCAATGGACTGTTGCAGTGGTGGCTGACGTGAAGCCTGATTCTCTGCTATGACATGCAGACTGATTCTCTACTGACATGAAGACAGATTCTCTGTTACGGGACCTCTCTCCTCTGCCTGGGTGCTGGGCCTAAATATATGACTATGGACTGTTGCAGTGGTGGCTGACGTGAAGCCTGATTCTCTGCTATGACATGCAGACTGATTCTCTGCTGACATGAAGCCAGATTCCTCTGTTACGGGACCTCTCTCCTCTGCCTGGGTGCTGGGCCTAAATATATGACCAATGGACTGTTGCAGTGGTGGCTGACGTGAAGCCTGATTCTCTGCTATGACATGCAGACTGATTCTCTGCTGACATGAAGCCAGATTCTCTGTTACGGGACCTCTCTCCTCTGCCTGGGTGCTGGGCCTAAATATATGACAATGGACTGTTGCAGTGGTGGCTGACGTGAAGCCTGATTCTCTGCTATGACATGCAGACTGATTCTCTGCTGACATGAAGCCAGATCTCTGTTACGGGACCTCTCTCCTCTGCCTGGGTGCTGGGCCTAAATATATGACAATGGACTTGTTGCAGTGGTGGCTGACGTGAAGCCTGATTCTCTGCTATGACATGCAGACTGATTCTCTGCTGACATGAAGCCAGATTCCTCTGTTACGGGACCTCTCTCCTCTGCCTGGTGCTGGGCCTAAATATATGCCAATGGACTGTTGCAGTGGTGGCTGACGTGAAGCCTGATTCTCTGCTATGACATGCAGACTGATTCTCTGCTGACATGAAGCCAGATCCTCTGTTACGGGACCTCTCTCCTCTGCCTGGGTGCTGGGCCTAAAATATATGCCAATGGACTGTTGCAAGTGTGTGGCTGACGTGAAGCCTGATTCTCTGCTATGACATGGCAGACTGATTCTCTGCTGACATGAAGCCAGATTCTCTGTTATGGACCTATCTCCTCTGCCTGGGTGCTGGGCCTAATATATGACATGGACTGTTGCAGTGGTGGTGACAGTGAAGCCTGATTCTCTGCTATGACATGCAGACTGATTCTCTGCTGACATGAAGCCAGATTCCTCTGTTACGGGACCTCTCTCCGCTGCCTGGGTGCTGGGCCTAAATATATGACAATGGACTGTTGCAGTGGTGGCTTGACGTGAAGCCTGACTTCTTGCTATGACATGCAGACTGATTCTCTGCTGACATGAAGCCAGATCTCTGTTACGGGACCTCTCTCCTCTGCTGGGGCTGGGGCCTAAATATATGCCACTGGACTGTTGCAGTGGTGGCTGACGTGAAGCCTGATTCTCTGCTATGAATGCAGACTGATTCTCTGCTGACATGACGCCAGATTCTCTGTTACGGGACCTCTCTCCTCTGCCTGGGTGCTGGGCCTAAATATATGCCAATGGACTGTTGCAGTGGTGGCTGACGTGAAGCCTGATTCTCTGCTATGACATGCAGACTGATTCTCTGCTGACATGAAGCAGATCCTCTGTTACGGGACCTCTCTCCTCTGCCTGGGTGCTGGGCCTAAATATATGACAATGGACTGTTGCAGTGGTGGCTGACGTGAAGCCTGATTCTCTGCTATGACATGCAGACTGATTCTCTGCTGACATGAAGCCAGATTCTCTGTTACGGGACCTCTCTCCTCTGCCTGGGTGCTGGGCTAATATATGCCAATGGACTGTTGCAGTGGTGGCTGACGTGAGCCTGACTCTCTGCTATGACATGCAGACTGATTCTCTGCCTGACATGAGCCAGATTCTCTGTTACGGGACCTCTCTCCTCTGCCTGGGTGCTGGCCTAAATATATGCAATGGACTGTTGCAGTGGTGGCTGACGTTAAGCCTGATTCTCTGCTATGTACATGCAGACAGATTCTCTGCTGACATGAAGCCAGATTCTCTGTTACGGGACCTCTCTCCTCTGCCTGGGTGCTGGGCCTAAATATATGCAATGACTGTTGCAGTGGTGGCTGACGTGAAGCCTGATTCTCTGCTATGACATGCAGACTGATTCTCTGCTATGAAGAAAAACAAAAGGAAGCAGATCCTCTGTTACGGGACCTCTCTCCTCTGCCTGGGTGCTGGGCCTAAATATATGCAATGGACTGTTGCAGTGGTGGCTGACGTGAAGCCTGATTCTCTGCTATGACATGCAGACTGATTCTCTGCTGACATGAAGCAGATTCTCTGTTACGGGACCTCTCTCCTCTGCCTGGTGCTGGGCCTAAATATATGACAATGGACTGTTGCAGTGGTGGCTGACGTGAAGCCTGATTCTCTGCTATGACATGCAGACTGATTCTCTGCTGACATGAAGCCAGATTCTCTGTTACGGGACCTCTCTCCTCTGCCTGGGTGCCTGGGCCTAAATATATGCCAATGGACTGTTGCAGTGTGGCTGACGTGAAGCCTGATTCTCTGCTATGACATGCAGACTGATTCTCTGCTGACATGAAGCAGATTCTCTGTTACGGGACCTCTCTCCTCTGCCTGGGTGCTGGGCCTAAATATGCAATGGACTGTTGCAGTGGTGGCTGACGTGAAGCCTGATTCTCTGCTATGACATGCAGACTGATTCTCTGCTGACATGAAGCCAGATCTCTGTTACGGGACCTCTCTCCTCTGCCTGGGTGCTGGCCTAAATATATGCCAATGGACTGTTGCAGTGTGGCTGACGTGAAGCCTGATTCTCTGCTATGACATGCAGACTGATTCTCTGCTGACATGAAGCCAGATTCTCTGTTACGGGACCTCTCTCCTCTGCC